>NC_060125.1:383253310-383556340 GCF_021461395.2 Schistocerca americana
TTCAAATGGCTCTGAGCACTATGGGACTTAACGTCTGAGGTCATCAGTCCCCTAGAACTTAGAACTACTTCAACCTAACTAACCTAAGGACATCACACACATCCATGCCCGAGGCAGGATTCGAACCTGCGACCGCAGCGGTCGCGCAGTTCCGAACTGAAGCGCCTAGAACCGCTCGGCCACATCGGCCGGCATCAGGTTTATTTTTATGATGAATAGAGAATAGAATACATACAAATGTGACAGGTAGCAGGATTCGAAATTGCGACCGTAGCAGTCGCGCGGGCCCGGACTGAAGCGCCTAGAACCCCTCGGCCACAACGGCCGGCATCATGTTTACTTTTATGATGAATAGAGTATAGAACACATATAAATTTGACTGGTAGCAGTTTAACACAAATAATTATAAAATGTTGCTATTCTGGAAGATATTATTACCCACCAGCGGTTCTCATAACCTCATGGTACGACACAAGACGTTTTCAAACCACACATTTCTTTCACTTCTGGAGTATGTGGAAGTAAGGAGGTGAATAACGTGTTTGTTCCTGTAATTTATATTGCGCTGTTTTCTCATTGCTCAATCGGATGCGTTGTCATGAATATTGAAAATGTCTTTGTCTAGTGAAATCAAAAATTTCGCATAATACATCCAGCTTCTGATTGCATTCGGCCTCCTTTCTATAGTCCTCTTGTTTCCAGTTGATAGCTATTCCGTTTCTGGCACGACATGGTGAATCTATTCTGGCAAACGATGCATATAATCAGTTGCATTCTGCCTAGAAATGTCCATGACAAACTCTTCGTAAGGACTCAACGAAACGGGGACTATCCGGAACAAATATTAGTCGTAATTAAGACTTCGTGTACAGTTTAGTAGTCTTTTTTCTCTGTTTTGCCTATATTTCATTTGCACGTAGACACTGCAGTCTAGTTCCATATTGGAAACTTCCTCAGTCCGGAACCGCGCTGCTGCTACGGTCGCAGGTTCGAATCGTGCCTCGGGCATAGATGTGTGTGATGTCCTTAGGTTAGTTAGGTTTAGGTAGTTCTAAGTTTAGGGGACTGATGACCACATATGTTAAGTCCCATAGTGCTTAGAGCCATTGGAATCATATGCAACTTCATCGTTGTTTTTCCTGTGGTGACAGTATTTGTACGTCCTTCACGGATAAGCTGTAAGAGACGCGTGGGCATGACACATTAACGTGCAACCACGTTTGAATTAAGCCACCTTTACCGTAATTGTTGAAAATGAGTTTAAGAAATTCCGATGGAATTCCGTCAAGTGATAAGCCATTCCAAAGAAAGTATTTCTTCGTTCATTTAAATTTATCCTTTTGAGCACAAAACCGTAAATAAAACGCCGCGTACACGAAACTATTCTGTACACGATACTAAGCAACGTATGTTGACATAGCAAAAATTTCCTTGTCATTGTTCGGAGCTGAAGAGACTGGTGGAGGATTGGACTCACGAAGCATAATGTAAAACAAATGTTTTAACAGCTGTACGAAAATTGATAGAAAAGAAACAAACAAGTCGATCGTACACTTATCAAGAAATAATTTTCGCTGCGAAAAATCAAATATACGAAACATTTAAGTGATTACTTTGAAAGTCGACGTAGTGAATCACATGCTTATGGTACAACTTCTCAAACATTAATTGGTAAATAAGGAACGTCGGTGACGGCTATAATGAAAATCAAATGTCGTCTCATCGTAACTGTGTATCATTTGTTCAGATATGTTTGTATAACGTCTGCGCTAGCGGTAATTTTACCTTCTGCAGAATCTTGTAGCATGTGTTAAGGAATTGGATACGAGCCCACGACAGTCTCTCTCTCTCTCGTTTCCCTCACTCACTCATGCACCCACTCAATCACTCATTTTCTCTTATCTTCTTTTTCCTGTCTCTTGCTCTCTTATTCTCGCTACCCCCTCAATGACACTCTCTCTCTCTCTCTTCCTCCCTCTCCAACCCCCCCTCTCTCTCGCGCACACACACATACACACACACACACACACACACACACACACACACACACAGTTTTAGCCCAGCGTTGCGTGCGAAGCGCCACCTCCGGCGCTCGTGTATCTTCGTGGAGTCGGGTGCGCAGCAATAAATTTACTCTCTCACACCCAATTTCCCCTGCAGCGCCATCGGATTTCCTTCTAGGATTTCCTACGCCGTGATTTACTTGGCCTCAGACCTCAAACGCCTCTTCCTTTCGCTAAATTACTCCCTTATTGGATTGTGTGTCCCCTTACAGCACACGCATGGAGTGCGTCACGTATGTTTCAGAACACGTGGCATTTGTTTACCTGTAAATAACAAGCTGTTGTGTATTACAATGAGACAAAGGTGATTAGATAGTAGATTTGGGTGCTTCAACATATTAAAACTATTTCTATTAGTAAGTATCTGCTGACGGGTGTGTCTCGCGGTTCTAGGCGCTCAGTCCGGAACCGCGCGACTGTTACGGTCGCAGGTTTGAATCCTACCTTGGGCGTGGATGTGTGTGATGTCCTTAGATTGATTAGGTTTAAGTAGTTCTAAGTTCTAGGGGACTGATGACCGCAGCTGTTAAGTCCCATAGTGCTCAGAGCCATTTTTTTGTTGACGGGTGGAACTCAGTTATCATTTTGACCATACTGCTTTTAGTCCCGGCTTTTGGATTCGAAGGAAGGCATGGGACCAAGAATGTTGCGCTGTAAGACAAAATAATAAATAAATGTATGCTTCAGTTTTGCGTTTGAACTGTTACTTAATTTTAATAAATCTTAATAAAAAAATGGTTCAAATGGCTTTGAGCACTATGGGACTCAACTGCTGTGGTCATCAGTCCCCGAGAACTTAGAACTACTTAAACCTAACTAACCTAAGGACATCACACACATCCATGCCCGAGGCAGGATTCGAACCTGCGACCGTAGCAGTCGCACGGTTCCGGACTGCGCGCCTAGAACCGCGAGACCACCGCGGCCGGCAAAATCTTAATACATTTGTTTTACGATCGCATCAAATATTGCTCGAAGTTCCATTACTTCAGAACTTTCGGCTATGTCCAGTTCAATTTCATTACAGGCACAGGTAACATCTGATTAAGCGTAACAACTCTCACAGCACTATGGAAGACTTTCCGCACAGTTTATGGGCAGAATAAGAACGCCTAATTCGTTCAGGTTTCGAGTTTGTCATGCAAGGTTCTCGGATGCCGTACTTGCCCTCGCAGTAACCTCCAAATATGGTCATCCCGGTTCGAATCCCAGTCCAATTACAGTTCAAACTTTAAATAATCAGCGCAGTATGTACTGTGCTTCGGGTGAATATTTCTTTCCTATTAACGATAACAGCAGTTAAGTAATCTGTGTGTGTTCCCACGATGAACAAACGACGATGCGGCGTATAAAAAGTGTTGAGTAGGAGGTCAACGTTTAATGTTCCTTCGACATCGAGGTCATTACAGATTGAGCACAAGCTCGGATTACGAAAGGACGGAGGAGAGCGGCCGTGCTCTTTCTAAAGAACGTTCGCGGCATTTGTCTTGAGGGATTTAGGGAAATTAGGTGAACACAAATCAGGATGACCGGTCGCGGGTTTGAACTATGGCCCTCCTGAATGGGAGGCCAGCGTGTCAGCACTGCACCACCTATCTCAGTGAATAGCGAAATAAATAAATCGTAACGTCTCTGAAGGAACCATTATTTTTTAATAAATCAGGACGGGTGGGGAGCAATTCAAATCTAGTGTCTTAATAACATCGGCATGACATTCTTTCTTTCTGCTACAATCTTACCGATAGATCGAAAGATTAAATGCAGCGCAGACGATTGCGCAGACGCAAAGGCATCTACCAGTTTTGAATGGGGAGTAAGCATTCATCTAATCATGTAATGATGATGATGTAACGGTGATGTAACGATGACATATTCGCCGAAAAGTATCCTGTTATTGTGTTGATGAATCAAAACACTGCGTCTTGTGATATTATTTTGCAGATGTTGAGAATCCTCTAAACCCTGCGTCAGACTTTTTGTTTATGTTGTAATCTGTTAAATCAGACATCGCCGAAATTGGTGTGCTTTCACAGGGTAACAGATATGCGTTACTTGGAGTCGTATAAGGTTAGTACACGTTTCCATGGCCGCATTTGATGCTGTGAAAACTCACCTGCTCGTTTCTGCTGGTGTGAAGGAAGTGACTTTAATTTACACATGTAGTTGCCTTTTTGAAGTGGTCTCTGTCATTAGTTAGGCACCATTCTGGTTAAAGACTGCTATTTGTTCTTGCGTATCGTCTAACGACGTTCTTGCTTCAGTAGCCTGTAATATCTACAGAAATACGTAAAATTGTTCATATGGAATTTCTGGACGTGTTTACGACTGGATCGAGAATTTCCTGACAGGAAGGACGTAACACATTAAATTCAGTGCATGGAGAAGTGTTTGTAGGTGCAGAAGTAATAACTGATGAGACCCAGGAGATTATTGCAGTACCTTTGCTGTCGATCACACACCAGATGGTATTAATCATATCAGATATTTTGCAGATGATTTAGTTATCTACGAACAAATTCTACTCAATAAAAATTGCAGCAACATGGAGTAGCTTGCTATCTGGAAAAAGTAGCTAACTGGTGCCAGCCCGGCGACTAGCTCGTAACGATAACAGATTCAAAGCTGTGCACTTCACAAAACGTAAAAGCGAGCTATCCATTGACTTAAGAATAAACGCATCACAACTAGTCATCACGTGAAACTAATAATTGGAAATAACATTCTGCAGAGAAATCAAATGGCTGGCTTATGCACTTGGTTGTAGATAAGATGGAAGACTACTATTAGTAGGCTACTGTGAAGGCGACATGGACGTAAACAGAGAAGGAAGGTGCGAATGGCCAGAGGTTTCAGCGACTGGTGAGAGACACTCGACTAAGTAGCACACACGGGAGGAAAAACGCCGCACATCTCGCGAGGTGTTGCTTAGAACACTTAAAGAACAACGTTTCAGGGCAGAAAGTAAGAATATTCTTAAATCACTTACTCCTCTATTTCGTGGAGATCCTACGTACACAATTAGTAACCGACAGCTTAAACAGAACAATAATTATTATCACGTCCATTTGAGATTGGAACGGGAATTAATCGTAACATGGCATACAGACGAATGTCTCCTCAGCAGCACGTTGCACATTTGTTTCACTATTTATTCACTTAGCAAATGGCAAAAATCACAGTTTAAAGGACACTAATAAATCGCATCAATATGTAAATGCCCAAGAAGCATACAAATAAAAGTTGTAAGGTGGTCATGTAATTTTGGATTTTGTATGTCATCGATGTGCATGTCAGCGAGAGAACAAATTATGGTTGTTAAACAATCTTTTGTCTTGTTGTGGCATAGTCTTTGCCTCTGCGCAGCCTGGTACATTCTTAGTTGAAGTGTGGTAGGTGGTGGACATATTCAGTACTGTTGTGTTGACTTGCGACTGTGTCTGTTAGATGAAGAACGGTTTAGTGTAAAGGACAGCAAGGATGAATATTCTGGAAAACAGAAGGACTATAAACTTTGAATAATGCTGTTTTTTTTTTTAAAAAAAAGAGAAGAATTTTGAAGTAAGACTGCAGCACTGCGTAACTAATTTGTAGAAACGATTATTGGCAGCTACCTAACTTTGTTCACTTGCCCAGAGCTCAGAGAAAGACCTCCCCACTTCTGAGTCATGCATTAATATATTAACTGATTAAGTTGTTTGATTTTTGGTGAAATTTTCTGTTAACATTGTACCTTGTTTTAAATTATTGTTTACTGTGTTAAGTACAGTACCGTTCAGACCAATGTTATGCGTGAAAATCACATGAAGTTTTACTCTGTCTATTTGAGTACATATTTCTTTCTGAAATCCTTGTCTTGGAATATCACTTCATAGGAATAGTCATCCCCCCCCCCCCCCCCCATCTCACTGCTTACATTAAGCATTACCTCATTCCGCCATATGGCGTGCAACAGTTTGAACATAGTCTGGAATTTTTATTCGGTAGTAGAAGTTTAGCTTAGCCACTGCCTGTTTGCTGTTTGCTGTTGTCCTTTCGAGAAATCTGCAACAATGTTGTTAAGATGAGAGGTAAGTGGAAATTTTGATGAGGGTCAGAAAATAGTTTTAGTTCAGTTGCGCACTTAAAGTAAAGAGAAGTTGAATTCAGGTCAGTTACAGTTCAATACAAATTAGGTTCTGCTCAGTCTTAGATTAGCATGCGAGTTTAAGTTGGATAAGAGTCTGTGGGACATGGTTTTGGCGTGCGTTGACTTTTATAGAGTGGAAGATAAAGTTGGGCTAATTTCCATTCAGAAACAAATATAATGTGGAGGTTACATATTTAACACCTATTTGTTTCTGTATGAAATTTATCCCAGCTTCACCACTCACTCTATAAAAGACTACGTTTTACCAAAACTATGTCCTGGTCTTTCTCTCAGTTCTTCATTATACAGATACAGTCACAAGTCAACACAGCACTACTGAATACCTCCATCACCTACCTACCACACTTCAACTAAGAATGTATCAGACAGCCCAGAGGCAAAGACTGTGCCACAAAAAGATATAAGATTGTTTAACAGTAACATAACTTGCTCTCTCTCCCATGCACATAGATAAAAAAGAAAAACCAAAGTGACATTAACACCTTACATATCTTCCATTTCCCCGCAGTGGCATTTTGTACGTAAGTCATTTCAGATACGAATGAGACGACGACAAAATTATAAGCACTGAGGATAGTAACATACAAAACATGTTACAAATACAAAGAGCAAAATAACTTTACAAGAATTTGAGTTGAAGGGCTATAAGTAAAAATTTACAAATAATTCAAGCATATGCAAATAAAGTAATCAACAGAATTCACCCACAGCTAGGTTATCTTATTTCATGACATCTATCAGAAAGTTCTGCACAGGTCTATTTTGAAAGTTTATATGTCATATTTTGTATTGCATTGGTATTGGTGTTTGTTTTTTGTGGCACATAGGAAGTAGGTTAGAGTGTCAGTATCACACAAGGCCTATATTTCTGAAGCACTGTCATATACCAAAACGATAAAACCACCTCACAAAGTTATAGGCAGGTCATAAATATGCAAAGGAAAATATAAGTGTAAGTATAAAGATTTAAATTTACATATAAAGAGGCACATCTCAAACATATGTCCAGACTGCCAATAAAATTGATGGCCTCTTCGGTCCCATTCAGGCAATCAGCAGTCTTGCATGGTACTTTCTAATGGGCCATTCGTTGACAACTTGTCGAGTCAATTGTCTTTCAGCATCGCTGTCACACTCAGGAGAAGTAACCATGTAACATTTATACAAGGAGTCCGCACAGCTTCTGTGCTTCAGTTATATCCTATTCAGTCCGGTCCACACGCTCCTGGGAAGATCAACCCTAGCACTTTGTCGGCTATGCACAGAATCTCTCTGGGATACGTATAGATATCCGTTTCCCACCGTCTACGCCAACCTTCTACTATTTCAAAGTCAACCGTGCACAGTAGCAACAGCTGGAGGATTTCTTGACCTAAATCTGTTGATGTTTACATATTCAACGTTAAAATAAGTGGAAAGATGAGTATTGTTTTGTATTCTGCTGTACTGTCTCACTAAAGCGTGCCGTCTACGCAAGTGTGACGGTGGAATATGAGTGTCGATTGCCATTAGATGGATGTACTTTTTATTGTGCCAGATATCATTTTCATGGTTTTATTCAACTTCATGCCTATTTCCTCCGTGGGAGCACATATTTAGCCATACTGGTGGACGATATTCTGCCTTTGATTAGAGCGGTCCTAGAACGAATGCCGTAAAGCCCCAAGTTGTGCCACACAGTTTCCGAATTATATTGCCTGCGGTGTAAAGTTTAGCTGCTGATTTTGTGAAGAACTATTTGTAATTGAGGGTCCTATCCTAGATGACTTCCAGATACTTTGGTGTCCACTACGGGAGAGTAAATGTCTATTAACATAGGCAGCGGCGTCTATATGTGCAGTATTAATATTCAAGTGAAAGTAAGAAATTTTCGTATTTTTTGGGCTTAGCTACAGCCTCCACCCCCAAAAGTGGTTACTCGTGATAGTAACATCGTGTGTCAGTGTTCATTCAGTTTCCTGCACGTCTTTATGCTGTGTGATCAGTGCCCAGTAGGCAGCGTAGTAAAATTTTAAAGACGTTATTTCGGGCATATCTGCGATGTACATTATAAACAGCAGAGGTATCAGGACTAACCATTGTGGAAATCAATTATTGAGTTTCCTTCGTTTACCTGTTGTGTGTTCCATAACAATGTGAAATGGTCTGTCGGTTACCACTGAACAGCAATCATGTACAGTCATCTGTAGAATGTTGATATACAGGGAGTTTCAAAGTATTTGCATCAAACATCCAGGAGAGATAGATCGTGGCATAGGGAACAACTTTGGTCAGAGACAAAATGTTAGCTAACGCTTCCCCGTGTAGCTTGGCGTCTTATATAATAGGCCAGTGCATAGGCTCCTCAGGTGTTCGTATGCACTGTGCGTTGCCTATAATCCAGTCACCTGCTCCGCTTGAAAGGAAGTAAGCCGAACTTTTGAGATATCATTCTCTGCCAGGAGACACTCACTTGTCAGTTTTACGTGTTGAAACTGACTAGGTCAATTTGGTGATATATACCGAGTACAGTATGAAGTCACCTAGCGTAGGCGGGCAGCGTTAACGAACAATTTGTCTCTAACAAAAATTGTTCTTCGCGATTTGATCTGTCACCCCTAGGCGTTTGATGAAATAATTATATATATGGGGAGATGGCACCTGGCCGAGTCAGTGATATAGCTATGTGCTACCATCTGTGACGGACTATCCACGCGGGTCAACAGGAAGACCACCCGTGCCAATTTTTTTACTGTGAAAAGTCTGCACTCAGGGAATGAGCAAAGTCGTTCCAGCAGAGTAAATAACAGAGGCTCAACGAATTCGGAGCCCATAATGAAGTTTCCCGTTGGACTGCGGCTGCATTCGAACACTGCGCCGTCCAGTGTCCTGCGTGTTGCACGTCCAGATTTCCCCCGAGAGTTCGACTGCTTCAGGTGAGAGCGGCAGCACGACGTGTCGTTCCCGCTGGGGGCAGACGCTCCATGCATACCAAGTACGGGGGCAGCAGGTGTGGCGCGATCGCCGGGACAACGCCCACTCCTGCCTACTCACAGACGCTGCGCTCTACCACCACTTACACGACACGTGCCGAAACAGCTGTCCTTTTTCTGCGTGCATAATTTCTGCATGATAATCTTGAATAGTGGAATAACTTCAGCACTAAATATGGAAAATCAAAACATCTCCATACGATTTGTCAACTTAGAAAAATAGTCTGCAACGACGTTTGAAATTCTCCTAAGGCTGTAAACCAGTGGTCGGCAGAGTAATTAGTCATCAGAGTCACAGACGAATGGTACAACGACGGAAATTTCTTTGAGAGCCAAATCATTTAAACTTAAACTATATACTATATTGCAGTACGTGTGTCACTCTGAATTCCGATGCAAAGTTCCTTTGGAGATGCGTATTCTGTATTACGATGCAAAGTTCCTTTGGACATGTATGCATCTTCAAAGGAACTTTACATCGTAATTCACAATAATACAGGCTCTGCAGTATCGTATTTATCCACGGACACCGGGAAAGAGACTTTCAAGTAAAATGGCACACCTTAACGTGAATGTACATAATGGACGTACGAGTACAGGTTAGAGACGCTTGGTTGACATTAGCACAAGTTTAGTGTTTGGCCGTGAGTCGTGCACGGATAGCCAAATAGTGGGGCGACCGCTCGCGGTAAGCGAGAAATCCGGATTTGAGTCTCGGTCCGCCACGAATTTTCACTTTTGCCATTCTATTCCACAGCTGATGGTTGTCATACTCGCAATTGCCAGCAGATTTAATGTATTAAACTATATAAATAGTTACACCGTTACCAAGCTAATTAGGGTACTACTAAGCTGGTCTTTGTTAAAAATGTCCTCATTGTGATTATGGTAGGCTCGTTGAGGCCAGTCACCTTCAAATTTGCCACCCACATTTGTCTTTTGTAGTTGTTTCATGTAGCTCCTTTCGTTCATCATTTCTGTATGTCCAAACCATCTGAACATATCTTTCTCGATACTAGATGTTTTACTCCACGAGCTCTCTAAACGTAACAGACTCTAAGTATTGTCTCATGTGTTAGTTAAACTATAATGGAACTTAACCTCAGACATAGTAAAGATATTATTAATTGATGAAATTAACCTACAAGGTGATCATGATATTAAAACATGACAATGAATGACAAACATTAATGTGGACGACAGTCTTACATCTCCTTAGAAAGTTTGGGTAAGTGGAGACTGTATGTTGTTATTTCTAATTTAGACACAATTTGGGGCTCTCATCAATAAGGTGACTTCTCGGTTTATCGTCGATGAGGTTCGTCCATGAAAATGGTCGTTTTTGTGAATATGTTGGTAGACCCACGTGTGGAAACTGCATCTGACGCTTGTTTTTCAGCTAATTATATGATTCAGTAATACTGTTCCAGGCGTTAAAATCAACATATCCTTTTCTTCCAGGTCTTTAAAAAGGAGCACTTGTGCTGGAAACTAAATTCACGTTTCATTTTCTCCGGTATTTCTGTGTCAGCACAGAGACGTTGAAATTTTAAACTCAATGGTTCGATCTTTTTTTAGACCCAGCAATCGCATTTCAAAGTTGCCATTGTCGATATCAGTGGGAGAAAAATTTAACTCTATTATATTAGCAGTAAGAACAGCTTCTCAGGTATTTAAAAGAGTCGCTTCAGAACAATAATTGTAATGGCACAGTTACATTGCTGACGAAGTTTCAACAGGCTTCTAAAGCGAATTAAAGTTGCTCTTCCAATATATACAGATAAAAGACACGTTTTTTTTGCGAGAAGTGAGGTATTTAAAAAAATATGCACTTCGTCCCTCCAAATATAATTGTTTTAAAATATCTCTCATTTTTCTCCAGGGTTACTCATTTAATTCCATTTCCTGGATTATTGAAAACGTTTGGTGTTCTCCATCCATCACCTGGAGCAGAATTTCAATGTATTTATCTTCAGTCTAACTATGATAATTTGACTAATGACGCCGCCATTTTCGTACCTATAAAAGCACAGCAATGGTCGAGCAGTCCAGCGATATGCCACACACCATCTGTGCGTTCAGAGTAAGGAGAATCTCATTTGGTTGCTGGCGATAAAAAAGTGTTACAGCTTCTTCACTGCAAATAGAACATTATTAATTTGACAAAGGTATAGGTAGGAAATTGAAATATTCTGAAGCAATAGGATCAAATGAATAAAGGAAAGCAGAAGTTAAAATGTTAAGTACAAAGCATTTTAACAGTAAGAAATAATTTTGCATACAGCAGTCCAGACATTATGTAATTACGCTGTCATTTGGCTTTTTACCATTTCAATATACGAGTCTTACTCAAATTGATGTTACTGATCGTTGTTAATTCGAGGAAATCTACTTCATTTGTATACACTGTGTACTTCTCAGACAGTAATCATTATCGTTTTGTTGTTTCGTTGTAACGATAAAAACACGACATATTAATTTAAAAGTTATCTACAAAGTAAACCATAAAGTTAAATATTAGGCAGCCTCTTCACATTTCCCATAAACATGAGTACAAAATCAAGGTCACGGCAACACAAAACCAATGAGTAAATAGAGCTCGATACATTCTATGATTATTACAATTGCTTCTTGTTTTCTATGCTTGGCTTGATTATGGGAGTGCGTTTTTTCATATTTGTATGGCAAATGTATAACCTACATAGGTTGGAATGATTATCAAAATAAAATAAGAGAAATCAGAGCTCGAACAGAAAGGCTTAGGTGTTCGTTTTTCTTGCACGCCGTTCTGGAGTGGAATGGTAGAGAGATAATATGATTATGGTTCGATGAACCCTCTACCAAGCACTTAAATGTGAATTGCAGAGTAATCATGTAGATGAAGCCAGTGCAGTATCAGGGAAGGTTGTTTATAGCGCATATTGCAATCGAGAAGACGGACGTGAGCAAAGAGTTAACGATTTCTTGTAGCGGTTCAGATGATTTCTAAGCAGAGAGTAAACAAGTTACGTGTAGTTAAAATATAGAGTGTCACCCGTTTCGTGCTACAGAGAGCAACTTCTTTATCAGCGTAAAATAATGCATTGATACAGATACAGTGGAATATGCAGTAGCTTGGTACAGGAAAAGGCCAGTAACGTCAGAGAAGGTAGTATAAAGTTAGTACAAAGACTGAAGAGCTCTTTCCATTTATTTGATAAAACGGTAGTCGTTAGTTTAGCATAGTTTGACACGGTCTGCGAAAACACTGAAAAAGTAGGGAATCAAACCGTGTTTGATGTGATATAACGCAAGTGTAGTGAATATGAATCGAACTTGTAAGTTAGGAAATGAGAAGGCCCTCCGCAAAATCACCAAGGAACAGAATATGTGTAACAGACACCGATAGAAAGAGAGAGATGATATAGGTACCTGCAGTACTAGAAGGAGCCATAAAGGGGAAAAATTATAGGTGAAGAGAGAGTCTGAATACGTCCTACAAGTAAATTAGGACGCTGAGTGTAGTCGCTACTCTGAGACGGAGAAGTTGACACACAATAAAAACTAACGGTAGCAACTTCAAACCAGTATGGACACTGATGACAGAAAAACACGATAATTTAAACCCGCACGAACTGTGACAAGGTTTCGAATCATCCTCGTTGTACTGTTGACACCATGTCCCAGTGGTCCTCAGAAATCCCTAACAAATGGTTTAAATGACTCTGAACACTATGGGACTTAACAAGAAAGGTCACAACTTTTTCACCAAGTGGATGTGCGTATGTGTGAGTGTGTATGTGTTTATGTGTTCAGTATACAGCGTTTGCAGTGACTCGTGCTGCAATATCAATAGACAAACATGCTTCGGAATTACAACCAATTTGTGAGTATAATGCGATTTTGTCATATGATGACATGGTTGGAGACCGTGGCGGCTATTTGCAGACAAATGTTGATGGTGTTGAGACAGCAACCAGCCACAAATTTGTTTTAAGTTCCCTTATTCAAAAGCTACCGTTATCGATTTCGAATCATTACGATTCGTCGTCAGACGGCTTTCGTACTATCATTACAACATGTGCTGCGTTTTTTACTGATAAGTTATCCTAAACTATAGATAATACATAATTGTAAGCACGCCACAAAGATGGTTGAGTTACAGATTTGCATTGGGATGTGACTCAAGTAAAATGTCGGTTTGTAGTACTTGCTTTCATAGTTTTCGTCCAGCAGAAAAAGTTTATAGTTTTCGCCTCATTCACATCATTGCACATTTGTAAGTATGTTTTATAAGAAAGTGAAGAACTTTGCACTGAATGGCAGAGTAAACCCGTTGGGAAATACGTGACTTTGCTTTTGCTTTCGTTTTGCAAGAAGCTTCAGAACCATTTTTAAAATTCTCTACAGATGAATAAATTATTGCTTACTACTACTATAAATGAACAAATAACGAAGTTAAGAGAGTGATTATGGGCCATCGCAACAAGAGTAGAAGATTAAATGAATTTTCACATCTGTTGGATGTTTTAATCTTTGAGGGAGGCAATATGGGCTGCGGTTGTAATACGTTGGAGTTTGTAACAGGTCTTAGGACTCTTCATTTGTTTGTAATTCATCTTATACATTTGAGAGTACTGATAGGAAATGACTGACATTATGTAACATGTCTTTCGACTGTTAATTGCTTGTAATTCATGGAATATATTTGAGAGTAATGACAGGCAATGACAAACATTCTTATTCTAGCCAAACCGAGATTACATTTGTAGATGTATTCATTCCGAGTCGAAGGATTATGTGGCGAGCTGAATCTGATTAAAAGGGGGTGGACCTTTTAAATAATTTTGGTTTGGATGGTTCAGTTGCTTTCTCGTTGGGGCGGTAGTGTACCAGCAGTTTGCAACATTTAATCGAACTCTTAACTATCAGTGCATTAAAAAAAATAAGATGAGGGCATTTGGCTTTGGTTATCCTAATCAGATAGTGTAAGTAATATTCTGATTTATTAAAATGGTTTTCACATTATTAAGTATCTTTCGGAATGTTGTTTCTGGGAAAACGACGATTAAATTAAAGTTTTTTTTAAGAAAACAGTCTAAAATCGCCTGCAATCTGTTAAAATTTAAAAAAATATTTATCATGCGAGCGGTTTCGATCGTTGTACGATCGTCTTTAGACTCTGTGAAGAGGACAAGACTTAAGTACAAACTAATTCAAGCAACGTAACTAATTTGAAGTACACTTCCATATCTAACCATGACAATGGCTGGAGAGAGTGTGGCGATGAGCAGACCATTAACAATTACGCATCATTGCAATCTTATTACGAAACGACGTCGTACTCTGTAATCGTTGACTGTGAATTACATTATGTTTAGCCTCCGCTACTTCACTGCAAGCGTCCATGGGTTTGCCAGCAGTGTTTACCAACGCTCCATAGCGCAAAAGATGTAATGACAGAATTAAGATTTAGGGTAAGTGTCATAATGATAAATAAGACAGGCGTATTACTGTTCTGGAGCTAATACCGCCAATTATAATCTCAAAATGGAGGTAAGTACAAAAGGACAACTATAGATTATTATTATATTGAGTATGACGTCAGACATATCGTGAACAAAATGACGCAAGGATGATATAACGCAACCAAGGAGAGAGAACGCATAGCCTCTACTGAAAAATCTATATGATGAAAAATATGTTTTTTCCCATTTAGTTGGGTAATAGCTTCATGTAACGGGCTGGTAAAAGGTTGAACTGAATAAAGAGCCTTTGTGAGGTAGACGCAGCGAGCTACATTTTCTACCATGAAATTAAACTGTAAGATAAATTGCTTAAGGTTATTGAAGGGATTACTATAACAAACTTTTTAAAAAGGCATTTAACAAGCAACTGTTAAGCAATACGTTCTATACATTGAAGGATTGCTTAGATAACACAGAGTAGGGGTTTGGTAAGGAACGTAACACTCGTAAGTAATGATAAGAAAAACGAAACATTTACCACCTCACATATTAGTTTCACATCATATTTTTCCCCTTCTTTTCACGTTTACAGGAAAATCGTACTCTCAAATGCGCTGTGTAGTACTAACACCTTATATTTTTCTCTGACCTCGACGCCTCCCTCGTTCTACGACGATGCTAACTTAGTCAGGCTAGCAAATGGGAAGTTGTGTTACCCAAAACTGAAGCAGACGTTGTCGTTATCGCACTGACTCTAGCTGTTAGTGTGTGGTTGTGCTGCGGCATAAAAGATGTGTGTATAGTGTCAGTGGTGTGTGCACTGACTGGTAGTGAGAAATGAATGGACGGCGAGCACTAGCCTTTTACAATAATAAGTAACTTCCTTGTAATACAGTATTGTACATGGGTGTGTAAACTGAGACAGGTAGTAGTGTTTTAAACAGAATGCTCTTATAAGCGGGATGTTGGTTCTTCATATCATTATGAATTAAGTTATTTTTGCTATTCTTAAACTGTAATACCAACACGTGAGAAGAAGTTCTTGTAAAAATAACCTGAATAAAACTACTTCTAGTACTACTATTACCATTATTACTCGCTAGCTGCACCTTACTACCAGCCCACCTAAACGCACTACCACACAGGCAAGGAGCACACACACACACACACACACACACACACACACACACTCAAGTGCGGCCGCATAAGCACGCAACGCATGCATACTCATTCCTAAGCCTACATACAGGAACGTACATTCAGATCTGTACGGAATTTCTTAATCAAGCTTAGTTCTTGCGTTGCTGTGGCGTAGATGTATTTGACGAGGTAGAGAGAATTTACTTCTTATTTCAGAAGCAGAAAATAAGAACCAGCGATGAGGAATTTCAGCTCTGAAGCGGCGCCTGCGAGCCCGAGAGTAATTATCTGCCGTGTTTACTCTGCTGAGGGCCTCCGAGATTAATATTTTCTTGTGTAAACCTTAGCCACGCCACTGAAAGTGCCTTTATTTCATCGCCGATGTCGTAATATTTCAAGAGGAGAAACATTGCCTACGGGTGTTCTGCACTTGGAATTACTGTTTGTTAAATACCATAATGTATCAACCGACAACTTTTTACACAGAGTCTTGGAACATTTTTCGCTTTTCGCTTTTAGTGTCTCCTATTTAATATTGTGCAGTTAGTGTGTGTAAGAACAAGACACAACAGTCCATGTTGAAAAGCGGAAAAAATCCTGTATTTTACTGCAGTGTTATATTATAAGTTGAAACCTTGCTCAACAACATTGAAAATTAAATTATCTGCTACGAACCGTAGTATGTATTCCTAGTCATTAAAATCAAAACACCAGAAAAGGTATGAAGTAACGAAATTTTATTTATATTGCGTGTACGAAGTCGGAATTTAATTTACATATAATGTTATGTTATACGTGATTCGAAATTTAGCAAATATGTTTTACACCCTTCACAGCAGCGATAACTCTAAAAAGTCTCGAAGTGAGCTTGGATGACGTACAGCTGTATGTTAGTCCATACCACTTCATCAACCGCAGTGGTTTGCGAATGGTGTCGTGTTACGCTCCCGGAAAACCATGACCATAAGTTTTCAATGTATGAGGTACCTGCAGAACTCCTGTATCTACATCTAGATCTACATGACTACTCAGTAATTCACACTCAAGTTCCTGGTATCGAATTCTTCGAAATGCTTTCAAACTACTTCTTTACCTTTCCACTCTCAAACAATACGCGGAAAAATCGGAAACTTAAATTTTTCAGTGCGAGGTTTGATTTATCATATTATATTACGACTATTATTTCTAACCACGTAGGTGATGTTGAATAAAATGTTGTCGCTTTGAGATGAGGAAAATGAAGATTGAAATAACGCGGGAAGTTCTCGCCTCAACGAAGACCGCCTGTATTTTAGAGATTGCCACCCCATCTCGTGCATCATATCTATGACACTTCCTCCCAAGTTTCGTGTTATTACAAAATGATCTACCTTCTTGAAGCTTTTTAGATGTCCTCCGTCAATCCTATCTCATAAAGATTCCGTACCACACAGCAATACTGTAGTAGAGGGCGGAAAGACATGGTGTTGATAGTCTCCTTCCTGTATTTCTTGCAGCTTGTAAGTGTTTTTCCAATATAAAGCAGACTTTGGTTTGTTTACCCCACGTGAGTCGTCATCGTTTTGAACCAATGGTTGAGTAGATACCGAGGTGTAGTTTCACCAACTTATGGCCGTATTTGAAATTGTACAATAGCTTTTGGGCGATTACAGTCTTGCATATAACGTGATGAAACCTTAGCTTATGGAAGATACAATAGATACAACAAAAAGTACTTACGAGAAATGGCTGCCAAACATTCTCTCCCTCAGCACGAAACCCGAACGGACGAATGACGCTTTCCAGCTTTACCAGAGTTGGACACCATTACGGAGTTGAACGCAGTAATAGATCGCGAAACCGATATACAGCTGCACGAGTTGAGTCGTTCAAAGCTCACAGTCAGGGCTACAGTTCAACAAATAACGTAAATAAAATTTTGCATACAAGCTGTAAGAAATTAACAATAAGACGTACAGTGTGGTGATAAATAAACTTTGCCAATTCAGACGTCCTCCACGAAAAATGAGTCGTCGTATGAAAATGAAACTTCGTGGAAGTATTTGTAAGGACATGCGGAAGAGTAATAACTAGTAAACCACTCATAGCAACATATTTTAAGTTAAAAATAAGAGAGTAACATTTATTAATTGCTTACCAAGTTAGATCGTTGCTCAATATGACGAACTCCTGCATCCGCGGCAGCCTGGAACCGCTTTATAGACACCATTTCACGATACAATTTTATCCATATTTTGCAGCTTCAAACGTGACTGCACTTAATACACTCGAGGTATGAATTAAAAAATGCCTTCAGTCACAACTTTTCGTGTTTTATTCAGTAAACGATACATTTCTGACCCCGTGGGTCCATTTTCAGGTGTAATTAGTCTTAATAGATGCTTTATATTTTCTCTTGAATGAGATGAAATGCATATTCCTGTCACGATGAGGTCTGGTGTTAGGTTACGAATTTCGTGAGCCAAACGCGGAAAATACGTGCGAAATAGTGGACACGAACAGTGTAAACTTACCACATAATCGAACAAAAGCTTTTTTAACCTTTTAGCAACAACATACGTTTTTTTCTCCAGCGTTTTCAAACATATCGCTTCATTCAAACATGTGTTTGCGAATGTGTCACATGGTGTGTCGCCAGACTAATACATTCTACATACCAACGTGAACAGTCGTTTTGTTGCCACTTCCCCCAATGATTTTAGAAATTCTGATGGAATGTTACCTGTCCCTTCTGCCTTATTAGACCTTAAGTCCTCCAAAGCTCTTTTAAATTCAGATCTAATACTAGATCCTCTATCTCTTCTACATCGACTCCTGTTTCTTGTTCTATCACATCAGACATATCTTCCCCCTCACAGCCCTTCAATGTGCTCTTTCCATCTATCTAACCACCAACATGCCACCTCCAGAAAATAAATGTATTTTCCACGGCGCGATTGCAAAGGAAAGGTAGTCTTTAGAAACCGGGATATAAGCACACAACACAGAACCATATTTCAAAACGCATAGCCTGAAATTTTCCTCCAGTCAGCGTAAATTGTAAATTGCAACCTTTTATATTCCGCTTTCTCCCATAATTAGCAGGCAGATCAATTATGTTAAGTTATACGCTAGAACACTAATTTGCCTTAGTCATTCTCGTTCTTCTCAAAATTTCCCTCCGATCAACAAGTTTGTTTGCGTGGCCATCCTTCGCAGCAAGCACAGAAATATTTGTTTTGTAAATAAAACCGCCCTTTGCTGGTGCCACTTAACTTATTTTTCCCAGACGCCTTTCAGATTTTTCTTGCTCTAAGACTTTATCAGTGGGATCTATACCGATACAGTTTTGTTTTTTTAGATTATAAAAGAGCCCACGTCGCTATTTTTCATGTAAAAAAGTAATTACTTACGATTTGCTCATTGGGTTTGGATGTCGCACTACCAATTTATTACCGACATGTAAGCTCAATTTTGAGGTCCGACCTTTTTCACACTGCTCATCACGTTTCTCCTTCTGTTCTGTGGTGTACTATTATTCTTTTGCCACTCGATATAACTATTTCTTAGGACGTTGTGCTCTTAACAACGTAAATAGTGTAACTTCATTAAGTGTTTCCTCCTCTTCGGTGTGTTTATCTACTTTGCCAACCTAACGAAGTATATGTTCAAAACCAACTACTATTCATGATGTTTATATCTTGTGTGTTTATGAGAGAGAGAGTGAGCTGAAGAGTGTGTACATGTGTTTGTGTGTGTGTATGTGTGTGTGTGTGTGTGAGAGAGAGAGAGAGAGAGAGAGAGAGAGAAAGAGAGTGAGTATGTGAGTGTGCATGTTGGGGGCGGGGTTGGTGGTTTGAATTATAGGGTGTTGAATAGGAGCGTACTAGTTAGCGAGTGGTTGAAAGCTTTGGTGACAGCTAATTAGACTTTTCATTTCGATGTTGTGTGGAGGTGTTCATGGATAAGTGAGTTCAAAGATGTTGCGTGGTATTATTATTATATTGAGTGGTATTATTATATTAATCCTCTTTGGGAGCGTTATTCCCTTATTTTATATATTAGTGTAAACAATACATTTTTTGTTACGTGTACAGGGACTTTCCCTTCTGCGTTAGTTAGAAAGTGTTTTTTATTGTTGATTGTAATTGTTTTCGTGTCAATTTCTCTAGTGGCTGGTTTGTGACCTCCAAACCAGAGGAGAGGGAACGCAGATCACGGCAAATCAGAAAATCGTATGTACTCGTATTTACTTTTCTACAAAAAAAAAAAAAAAAAAAAAAAAAATCGCCTCGAGGATTGTTTGAAAATCTAAAAATAACAAAACTCTATCGTTATAGATCCCACTGGTGATGCTTTAGAGCAAGAAAATGTCGAAACGCGTCTGGGACAAATAAATTAAGCGCCAGCAGGGAAAGGGGTTGTTATTTACGAAACAAGTATCCCCTCTGATCACTAGAGATACTAACCAGATTCCCGAGTCTATGTTGCAAATCATTCATTCACTTTTAGGCACCGTTTTCTGTTCCAATAACCTTAACGATAATTTCATTTCTCTGTGCAACGCAAAGGTTTTCTTTTCACAAAATAAACGGTAACTTACCTTACTTCAAGCTTACTCTGAGCATCAAAATTAGTTCGTCAACTTACTTCTACAAAACCCTCCCTCCACTTGTCCTTTATTACCTAGATTATCGCCCAATCCCACTTCTACCATCTTCTTCCTTAGTTCAAATTCCTAACGCTTGAATGTCCCATCGTACGCCGTACATATCGTAAACCATATCGAGTATCATCGACATCACCATCTCCTTCTCAACCACCTGTCACTACAACAGAATATTTTTTCAAAATCTCCACATTTAAGTTAGGATGCCACTCACAGAGACAACACGGCAAGTGCCCTAACCCGGTTTCCTAGAATCTTCGCTCAGTGGAAGAAGAGCCAAAATAAGCGAACCCGTGACCCGGCTTATCCTTAAATACGCGACCATTTTTGCGAAAAGTCCATCAGAGGTTTTGGCGTACCTTAGATGCTTTTTAGCGTGCAATAACCTCATCCTAACTAGTGGAGTAGTAGTTAGCATAGCAACATTTCACTTTATTGTCTCATGTTCGAAACCCGATTACTGTTTTTATTTATTCTATTTTTCTTCACTTATCTAACCATGTCTGTAAAAGGTCGCTACTCGAATGTTTCTTATCAAGTTAGTGGATTCAAGAATGTTCTAGTAATTGTAAAATTACAGCTAAATTTCGCTATATATATTTAAATTCTCATATTCTTTTTAAATTCCCACATTTTCGAATTTACTTCATGTACCTGTCTTAATTTCTATATTTTGTTCTTATGTTTATTCTCTAGGAAGATTTGGGGCATTCCCTTGGGCAATACTAATAACAGGAACTTTCGCAACATAGAAATTCCGCATACCGTGAGGATCGCGTGATAGCAGGTTTGGCACAACATTTCGTCGTATGAATTTCACTCGGGAAAGAAACACCATTTACACTGCCAAAGATTTTACGCGTTGGCCATAATTTCGTGGCAGTCACGCTTAACGGACCACTTTCCCGTAAACTAGCACTTGCAATTGTTGAGAATCACTATTCACTACCGGAATTTCATAAAAACAATTTCAAATAATTTATCCATTTTTTTTTTTAGTTCATTCACCAGGCATACAGTTTTCAGGCAAAGTTATTTTAAAATACACTTGAAAATATTCGTGTAGTATTGTCATATGGACATAGGTAGATAACCAAAAACAAAAGCTAACATAAAGGTAATAATCGGGTCTCGAACAAAGGGCGCAAAAGCTGAAACCCGCTACGCCAATCACTGTGCCACCTCTGCGGTTGAACTGTTTACTCGCTAAAAGGTACATAAATTACCTCGGAACTTTCGACCGGTGCTTTCTCAGAAACTGTCAAATATCTACGGATAAATCGTGACAAGTGATAACTTATTTTGATTCCGCTTCTACTGAGCGTAGTTTTTCGGAAATCAGCCTATGGCTCTTGCAATATTCATCTCGCCTGTTTCCTTAACTTCCTGAAATACAAGTAATTATATTTAAAAAAATGAATTTAGTGATCTGAAGACCAGGACACTGGTCGATGATAAGTCTGTCTACTACGTAACTGAAACTGCAATCATGATAGAAAGGGAAACATACAGCAGATTCTTACTAAATTCTGAACTCAAAAGTATATGCCGCACAAGACCAAGCTGTGCCTGAAGGTGTGATTTGCTTTCGTTAGAAAATTACTGAAATGGCACAGTCCCATTGCTGCGATATGGTCAGTTCCAAGCGAGGGGTTATGCTGAGATTACTTGCTGTTAAACACGCTGAGCATGCAGCATTCGCGGGGCTGTTAGTTTCAAGATAAAATATTAACTCGATGTGATCCAGGTATTGTGATTTCGTTCATTTTTCTTGTCGGGTCTGCATCAAGATTCCTTTTTTCTCAATTAGTAAATGTGTTTCAACGAGATTACGCTATCTGTATCTCCACGCTGCGTTACGCGACTGCCAGCTCATTAACTAGCGTTAGATTAAAGCATACATTAATAGAAATGTTCACGTAAACTGGTAGTATATTATCCCACTCCACCTGTGCTATGGACGTAATTGCCCCTGGCACTTATTCAGCTGTTAATGCCTGTCGTAATGATGTGGAAGAGAAAATCTCCTTCTCGAAATGCAAGCCATTATGAAGCGTGTAGAATATTACGTCAGGGACTCATTTGTTATTACGGGGGAAATGAAAATGGTGACAGGGAAATTTATTAAAATGCATAACACGACGATGTGGGACTTCTGACGTTCCATATGTGCAAATAACAACTTGAACAAGCTTTTATTTCTTCCGTACAAAACTGTCAGCGTTGCATGAACAACAGAAATCACACTGTTAGTTATATGTAGGAGATTCATTCGCTGTATCTTGATACAGATGATCAACTTCGAAACCGGTGTAGAAGTAGTAAGTTTCGCCTCTATCTGGCCTTGTAGTGAAGTTTAATACATATTACTGCTCCATTTTGAAACACTGGCATTCACGTTATGTGTGCTGCAGTTTTTTTCTGAAATTACTCCCGATAAGTAATTTCCTCCAAATGTAAAAAAAAATCGAAGGTACAAATTAGTCAAGTACCTAGGAACAAATACTCTACCAGGGCGCCCTGAACCGTAATGACTACTAAATTTTTATGTAAAACTTTTTAAATAAAACAAAAGTTATTGACATTAAACACGTTTATTCATCATGCCTACATATTCAGTTCTCAACATAGTCACTCCAGCGATGAACACAACTCTCACAACGAGAGGGCAGTTTGTTGATACTGTCACTGTGAACTGTTTGACTTTGTGGGAGAGTCATAAGCTCACCTCTGCTTGCACCGTTTCGGCATTATCAAAGTAAAGTCCCCGAAGGTGTTCTTCACGATACGCAAACAGGTGAAAATCGAACGCGGGTACGTAGGGATTGTAATGAAGATGATCGCTCTCGTGTGTGGTCTGCCATTGTCTGGACGACCTCTTCAAATTCAAAACTCGATTACAGCACGCTGATTCTCATACACCGGCAAAGTTACATTACACACCGCCTCGATACACGCTACAATTCGAAGCCCTTTAGCGGCAGAAGGCCGAAAACATGTGGACACTAAGAATAGAGATGCAATAAAGTTTGCTGTATTTAAAATGTTTCAAGTGTTTTCATAAAAATTTTAGGAGACCTTACTTCTCTGGCCGTCTTTGTTTACAAATTTGAAATTGTTGCAATCAATAAAGTCCTTTCGATACCGTATTTAATAGTCTGTTTATTACGTTATTACTCTATTACATACCAACAATCAGTAAGTGAAATAAAATTAAGAACCAGTGAGAAGAACAGTTGAAATAGAAAAATATTGGCCACCAGCACTAACTTTCAAGACAAAAAAGTTGTTGAGTCGTTAAAGAAACTCATTTCGTTTGCAAGTATCAAATGTTCAATAGGCGCAGACCTTCTTTCAAGGAATACAATGGTGCACGATCGACGAAATATAGCTTAACCGTCCATACGTTTGAAAATTTGCTGAATTTTTCCCACAGTAAATTGATGAATCATTGATAGCCTCCAAATTGCTTTAACGTATTATACAGCATCCAAAAACGAAGAACTCGTCAAAATTCACAAACGTTGCACAAAACACAAGCTATGTCTCACAGCAACAAAAAAACAGTAAAAAATGCCGTAAACTGCTTTCGACTGTTTCCAGGGTGCACAGTTCTCCTGGTCAGCACTCTCCCCTACTGCAGATATTATTGCGTTCGTATTGAGGGACCACCTAGTAGGCCACTTTTCTTTTTAAATCAAAACTAAATGCACACTCACTACTCAGATGACACGTGGATTTCAGATGAGTTGCTCTACTGCGAATGCCATTTACATGTTCACTCACGATATTTTACAAGTTTTAAATAACAAAATAGCACCGGTTGGCATTTTCTTTGACTGTGTGAATAACAATATTGTCGTAGATAAATTGAAGTTCTGTGGTTCTGTGTGATTGATGGTACAATCAATCGGTGGATAATGTTGTCTCTAACCAGAAGAATGCAGAAAGCTGTACTTCAACCAATGTAGACCAGGGACATAACTCTCATTGGTGAGAAGTCACATTTGGTTTTCCTCAAGTCTGAATCTAAAGTCCACTATCGTTCCTCACTTATGTAAACTACTTCCCTTCCAATGTACAATAAGCAGACTTAGTTCTTTTGCAGATGACACTAGTAAGATAACAACCCAAACATATATACAGGAACAGAAGAAATGCTAAACAAAGTTTTTAAAAGTTTCATTGACTGGTTTTCTGCAAATAATCGCACCATCACCTTTAAAACGACACAACATAGTCAGTTCGGCACATCTAGGCATGCTGCACCATTGATAAGTGTGACACATGATGAGGGAATGATATATACGTTGGAAACTTCAAAATTCTTAGGTGTCCCTATCAATTAAAATTTCAGCTGGAAGAAGAACATTTTGGAACTCCTAAAATAACTTAGTTCACCCACAGTTTACACTTAGAATCATTACAAACCTTGGGGAGAGACAAATCAGGAAGCTGACATACTTTGTGCATTTTCATTCACATGGAATAAGTGCTCAAAAAGTGCTGTAAGCAAATATGGTGCTCAGTCAGGATCATCTTGTAGACATCTGGTTAAGGAGTTGGTCATTCTGGCTACTCCTTGTCGGTATGTTTATTCCCTCATGAAATAGGCCACTACAGTTCAAAAAGAACGATCATGTACGTAATTACAATAACAGAAGAAAAAATGAGATTCATTACCCACATTAAGTTGTCTTTAGTATCAACGGTGAAACAATAATATTTGATCACTTACCCAGACATATAAAATGTCTGACAGACAGCAAAGTAAAATTTTAAAACAAACTGAGAAAGTTTCTCCTTGACAACTCGTTCTATTCCGTAGAAGAATTTTCTGTTTTTCCCCAGCCTCATGCAGATTCCTAACCCCACGCAGATAGCTCCGAAAAGTTATGATTGCTGATTTTTAATAGCTATGAAAATACTCTCGTGATTTAAAGTGAAACACGCGGGGCGCTTGCGGTAGATAATAGTCTGGAGGTGATGCATCAGTTATAAACTGTATGCGCCTCTCGTTTTTTTGTTTTAAATCTTACAAGAATCTTCACAGCTATTCAAAATTCACAGTCAAAAAATTTTAGGACCTTCTGTATGGGATTAGGAATACGTTTGGGGCTATGAGAAATTATTTTATACTTCTCAGTCCCAAGTAAAAACGATAAACATTAAAAATTGATTGTAATTACGTGCTGGTTTTATACTTTTTGTTCGCCTCTGCCATGCAGAGCATTCTGGTTTGATTCCCGGTAGTGCCAAGGGGTAGGACGACTGACATGGGGTGCTCTCAGCCTCATGAAATAGCAGCGGTATACAAAGTATCCTCCTCAACACACCAAACAAGAAATAAAGATAATTTTTATCATACAGTTCTATGCTAATAGTTTCAAGTGTCTAGCTCATTAGGAAGAAAGTTTAAAACCAATTCTAATACTTGTAGCAAATTGACAGACAGACAAGAAAGCGACCCCATGAAAAAATGGTGAAAAGACACAATGTTTTATGTTTGCGGTTGTCAGCTCCTTTAAATGCTGCATACAGTAGTCACTGTTATCAATAGTCGCCCAATGTTAAAACTGCGGGTCTTGCCGTTCAGTCATTGTCACCGTAGTGGTGACAGTTTCTAAGTGGATGAGAGTGGTCAGAGGACCACTTTCTTAAGGCATTTCCTGCACCTAGGGATGCTGGAATAAGTTCATCCTAAATCTGATTCACTGTCTGTGTTGTTACGCATTTGACTACAAATTTTCACGGGTTTGCTTATAAGCGGCGAAATCGTTCAGCACAACTTCCTCGAATTCTAGTGGTAGACGCTGCAGTGGAGCGGTTGGGAATCGCGGAGTGGTTTGCCGGAGAGGTTTACTGATAAAAACCCTGGAAAATACTTTCCAACAAGACTTAGACGACATATCGCTTCCTCCCGTAAACAGCTCACGGAATGACGAAGAGGAGCGAATCAGAGTAAGTGGAGCACGCACGAAAGATTCCAGGCTGTCGTTCTCCCAACGCAGTGCTCACTAATAGAAAGTGAGAGAGTGGAAATCACGCTGGCTCGAGAAATACCTTCCGCTACACACCGTAAAAGCGTCCTCTCACGGTACGAGAAAACATTCGTGGACGAAGAGCCGGTGCCGTCGCAGCGTGAAGTTCCATATTCCATTATACTGCGGAGAGTGAGAGGAAGTATTTCTCATGTCAGATTTTTGCCTCGTTGAGAGGAACGTGGTCAGTGAGGTGCAGCATTGGTTTTACGTCACAAACAGAGCATGAAGAAGCCATATGGTATCAAAATATATGGAGCTGAACGTTGTATTTGGAAGTTTGTATATTACTACGTATGTGGTATATATGTAAGCTCTTTTCAGGGACCAGCATCTCCCAAAAACATGTCATTCTTGGTACGATTTGTTACAACTAATTAGAGTGTAGTTAAACTCTTCCTGTATTTAAGCGTACTAGACTGAAGAGCCAAAGAAACTGGAACACCTACCTAATATCGTGCAGGGCCCCCGTGATCACGCAGAAGTGCCGCAACACGACGTGGAATGGACTCGACTAATATCTGAAGCAATGCTGGGGAGAAATGACACCATGAATTCTACAGGGCTGTCCACAAATCGGTAAGAGTACGGGACGGAGGGGATCTCTTCTGAACAGAACGTTGAAAGGTATTCCATATATGCTAATAAAGTTCATGCCTGGGGAGTTTGGTGGCCAGCGGAAGTGTTTCAACTCAGAAGAGTTTTCCTGGAGCCACTCTGTAGCAATTCTGGACGGATGAGGCGGGTCGCATTTTCCTGCTGGAATTTTCCAAGTCCGTCGGAACGCACAATGGACATGAATGGATGCAGGTGATCAGGCAGGATGCCTACGTACATGTCACCTTTCAGAGTTGTATCTACACGTATCAGGACTCCCATATTATTCCAGTTGCACACGCTCCACCCATTAGAGAACCTCCACCAGCTTGAACAGTTCTCTGCTGACATGCAGGGTCCATGGATTCATGCGATTGTCAGCACATCTGTACACGTCCGTCCGCTCTATTCAATTTGAAACGAGACTCGTCCGATCCGGCAACGTGTTTCTAGTCATCAACAGTCCAATGTCGGTGTTTACGGCCTCAGGCGACGCGTAAAGCTTTGAGTCGTGCAGTCATCAAGGGTACACGAGTGGCCCCGAAAGCCCATATCGATGATGTCTCGTTGAATGGTTCGCACGCTGATAGTTGTTGATGGCCGAGCATTGAAATCTACAGCAATTTGCGGAAGAGTTGCACTTCTGTCACGTTGAACGATTCCCTTCAGTGTCCATTGGTACCGTACTTGCAGCATCTTTTTCCGGCCACAGCGATGTCGGAGATTTAATGTTTTAATGGATTCTTGATATTCAGGGTACACTCGTGAAATGATCATACTGGAAAATCCTTACTTCATCGTTATTTCGTAGATGCATTACCTCTTCGCTCGTCGGCCGACTATAACACCACGTTCAGACTCACGTAAATGTTGATAAGCTGTCATTGTAGCAACAGTAATCGATCTAACAGCTGCGCCAGACACTTGTTGTCTTATATAGGCGTTGCCAACCGCAGCGCCGTGTTCTGCCTGTTTAAATATCTCTCTATTTGAATTCGTATCCCTACACCAGTTTCTTTGGAACTTCAGTGTATAAAAGTGTGCCGATTCGATGATATGGAGATTTTGGTGGAAACTGTTGTAGTTAAATGTCAAGAAAATATATTTGTTGCAGCACTCTTTAGACATTTCTAAAAGTTACATAGCGAGCATCTTAGCTGTTGCAGTCGTCTTAGAGCAGTAGCGTAACAATGACGCCAGTTGTTAAGGGAAAGGTAGCGGATTTGTGTCTGGGTAGCAGCAAAATTTTTTTTGACCTTACGTTTTCTGAAAGATTCTGGGCTTCATTACTAATAATATGATCTGCTATACTCGTTGTTATTCACTATACATAATGCGTTTCCTGCAATTCTTATTGCGTAGGCCAACGACTGGAATGTTTCCTCAGTGGCCAGAAAGCTTGACGTAACTGTCAGTCTGTGTCACAAAGTAGCAAAAGTTACACAGCAGAAGTTGTTGCTATTATGAAACTTTCTTAAAAGATATATACACATGTCTTAGCATTATGTACTACCTTATGTTGGTATTTTACTGGTAAACATCTTTTTCCACTTATTTCGAAAAAATCTCCTGTACCATTTGAATTAAATTAAGAAACAAATCTCAATCTTGAAGTTTCTGTGATGAAGTACGTTACTTCAGTGTGATGATAGTCAATATGAAATCATGAATGAAGGTGGAAATATACATTAGACACAACACCTTAACTGTATTCAATTTAAAAGTGAAAATATGATGTAGATTCAATTGATTTAACGACTAATATCTACTTGTCTACTTGTACGTATCTCAGATCGTTGTGCATCACATGTAGTGCTCCTGGACCAGCAATTGGCTGTTAGAAGCATCGACGAGTCCGGAATCTTGTTCGTGTTTGATACTGCTCTTCTTCGACGATCGCTTTAAGAGTTCAGGCAACTATTTTATGGGTGACCATTTTCGAGAACAAGCTACGTGATTAGCACACCAGATAGAACCAACTGCCGCTGAAGAGAGCTACGGTCGAAAACCAAGATCAGGAGCACGTTCTGTGTCACGAAGAAGGTCGTTCAAGAGCGTTCGTCAACCACGACGGATGCCACGCTTGGAGTGTCTCGCAATGGGAAACACTTCTCGAGTGAGGTCGGCCGGCTTTTTGGGGTATAAATGTAGATGAATATGAAGATTTTGGTGTATAAGTAAATATAATAAAGCTGAAATGGGTAAAAGTACCATACAACGTTTTCGTGCATTCACACCACGACTAGCTAACCAACAAATATCTCGCTCATATTTACACTGAAGTGACACAAGTCGTGGGCTACCTCTTGATGTCGTGTCAGACCGCCTTTTGCCAGGCGTAGTGCTACAACTCAACGTGGGGCGGACTCAACAAGTCGTCGGACGTCCCAAGTAGAAATACTGAGCCTAGCTCCCTTTGTAGCCATCCATAATTGCGGTGGGGTAGGGGGGGGGCGTGGAGGGAGTGCAGGATTTTGTGCACGATCTGACCTCTCGATTACGTCCCCGTAAATGTTCGGTGTGATTTATGTCGGGCGATGTGGGTGGCCAAATCATTAGCTCCAATTGTCTGGAACGTTCCTCACGAACAATTGCAGCCCGGTGACAAGACTGGCAATATGAATTCCATGAATGGCTGCCAATGGTCTCCAAGTAGTCGAACACAACAATATCGAGTCGATGATCGGCTAAGTTGAACCAGAGGACCCAGTCTATTCCACGTAAACACAACCCACACCATGATGGAGCCACAACCAGCTTGCACAATGCCTTGTTGGCAACTTAGGTCCGCCGGCCGCGGTGGACGAGCGGTTCTAGGTGCTTCAGTCCTGAACCGTGCGACTGCTACGGTCGCAGGTTCGAATCCTGCCTCGGGCATGGATGTGTGTGATGTCCTTAGGTTAGTTAGGTTTCAGTAGTTCTAGGGGACTGATGACCTCCGATGTTAAGTCCCATAGTGCTCAGAACCGTTTGAACCATTTTTTTTTAACTTAGGTCCATGGCTTCCTCAGGTCTGTGCCACCCTCGAGCCCTAACATAAGCTCTTACCAACTGAAATCGGGACTAAACTGACCAGACAACGATTTTCCAGCAGTGTAGGGTCCAAACGAAATGGACACGGGCCCATGAGAGGCTCTGTATGCTGTTTCGTGTTCTTAGCAAAGGCACTCGCGTCGGTCGTCTGCTGCCAAAGCCCATTAGCGCAAAATTTTGTTGCACAGTCCTAACGGACACGTTCGTTGTATATCCCACATGGATTTCACGAAGTATAGCGACAACTCTACGCAAGCGGCGCTGCTGTCGGTCGGTAAGTGAAGGCCGCCGGCCACTGTATTGTCTGTCGTGGTAGGTAATGGCTGAAATTTGATGTTCTCTGCACACTCGTGACACTGTGTATCTCGGAACACTGAATTCACTAATGATTTCCGGCCTGGAATGTGCCACGCGCCTTTCTCCAACTACCATGCAGTGTTCATTGTCTGTCAGTGTCCATCGTGTGGCCATAATCACGTCGAAAACCTTTCCACGTGAATGATCAAGGTACAATTGACAGCTCCGCTAATGTACTACTCTTTTATTCGAGCGTACGTGACACTACCTCCACACACATGTGCATTCGGTATCCCGTGACCTTTGTCATCTCATCGTATAGTTCGTAGACTTCGCATCACTGCTGCCGTTCCGCTGGACAGTGCCAATGTCACCTCTCTCAACCAGCAAATAATTTTGTCCACAGAATGTGGCTGTATAATGGCGAGGAGTCCATAACCAGTGTTTATTATTTTGGTCTATGTTACAAATTTGATGTTAGTATGAATTAGCTTGCTATAAAATGTACCTCGTTTGAAAGTTACATAGAACGATTTTGAGTGAGAAAACATCGTCCACAACAGTTTGATCCAGTAACATGGCCAGCTGTGTGCTGACCACTAAAGGAACAGCTTTGGTATTCCGAAATTCAATTAAGAAACTTACCTTAATTACGCTTGTGCGTTCCTCTCCGGAATCTACGGGTGGGGCGGACAGAGGAGATGGATTTCGTTCCGACTGTTACAACACCCCAATTTAACGAAAGCTCGCGACTCATTTTTCCGTGCCCATGTTTTAATGACGGTGTACTACGAGCATCGATTGCAAATGAAGTTGTTCTGGGAACAGGTACCACTTTTCCAACGCTACGTGACAAATGTTAAAAAAAGGAAATAATGTTTGTCTGGAATTCGTAACACCTGCCAGCTGAATGAAGGAAATTAAACTGTGCAGCAGTGTCGATCCAAAACGTAGCGTATTACAAAATACCATGTTACCACAGATCTGGTAAAGGTGAAATGGCAGCTTTTTTGGGTCATATTTTTACCAATTTCATTTTTCCTTGTCGTGTGTCATTGCCGTTGTTCCTATACAGACATTATGCACGCCGTTGTCAATAACGTACGCTAAATATTAAAGTTATAGTCTGTCACTATAAAATGTTTCCTGTTGCTGTTTTGCTCTGTTCATTACCGAGTACTCAAGGGCTGCTTTCAGAATAATAGATACATGTAACTCATCATTTGTAACATGAAAAATTTTGTGTCTGTATGTTATGGGGATTCTTATCCCATGTCGCAACATTACGAGGTTCTATATTCCAGATTTCCTCGCTGTCCCCTTTGAACTGAAGACAGTTTCTCGCAACTGTTGACAATTCTTTGACATAGGTATTGTGAAATATTGCTTCCTAGGAAAAATGACATGATCTTGTAATACGTTTACCCTTCTTATTTGTTCATTAGCTCTTGGTTCTTATTTTTAGGGTTCCGTACATAAATCAGTAAAATCAGGACTCTTACAGGTCCGTCTGTCTACCCTTCTGTTAAACCCTACTTTTGTCAGGAATGGGTAGAGATAGCAGGTTGAAACTGATGTCAAATCCTAAGGGCTAAGGTTACTTGCCAGTTTAAAAAAAATTAAATTTCGAAGTCAATGCAGTCAAAAGACAAGGCCACATATGTCACATATTTTGCTACTGGCAAACTTACTTATCAAATCCCACAACCAGAAAAAAAAACCGTCCGTATCCCTGACTACGGTTTAGATCTGCTAAACAGATCATGGGTCGGTCCTAAACTTCTGCTGCAAAGTACAGTTTAATTCACAAGGTGAGGGGTGAGGGAGCGAATGTAATGGATGACGGCAAAGCTGAAGAGAATCCACGCAGTCTTCGCAAATGAGATACGAGAAAGCGATGCGTGGCAGATGGCCCCCAGCAAATAAGTGACAGTAAACGTTTAATGATACTTCGAGGCTCATTTCTAATAAAAAAAAGGCTCTATTGGGATCCAACGTCCCATCAATTACGAATCATTACAGACGGGCAGACATAGATTGCCGAAAGAAATCGGCTTTGTCCTTTCCAGGAATATCCCTTGGGTTTTAACGGCCGTTATCACTCTCGCTAGCTCTTGTTTTACTACTGAAATCGCGCATGATTCAAGACTAAGATGGGAGAAATTAGGTCACCTCGTTATCATCACAGTGTAATAGGACATGCAAGTACTTGAATTATCTTTTGTGGAACACTGTCGACAGTATTACGTCGATTGTATAGGAAAATTAGGTCTGAGAGAAACACTAGTCTTGTATCTGTTTGTGTGTACTTTCATTCCATACCGACGTGAATTCCTGACATAATGTACGAACACAACGAGCTCCCCGTAAACTTGCTTTGACACACCCTCATTGATCTCTGGAGTCTAGGAACTTATTGTTGTTGTCGTTGTGGTCTTCAGAGTCCGCAGACGGTTTGATGCAGCTCTCCACGTCACTCTATGCTGTGCAGAGATCTTCAACTCCGAAAAACTACTGCAGCTTACGTCCTTCTGAATTTGCTAAATGTATTCATCTCTTGGTCTCCCTATAGAAGTTTTACCCCACCCCCCTCCACGACAGTTGCTGTAGTGACTTGGCAAGACAGCCAAGCCACTCGGAGGTAGCCGAAAGGCACGCGTTTAATCTCACGCAGACTGGCGTGAGGTCTGGAACAGGACAATGTCTTGAGAATTGCAAATAAAGTACGAAGATCTTGGAATACTTAACTTTAATCCATAATTGGTGTACATCGCTCTTGACGGTACATAATTACAATCTCAATATAAACTGGTAATGGCGCCTTGCTAGGTCGTAGCAAATGACGTAGCTGAAGGCTATGCTAACTACCGTCTCGGCAAATGAGAGCGTATTTGTCAGTGTAGCATCGCTAGCAAAGTCGTCTGTACAACTGGGGCGAGTGCTAGGACGTCTCTCTAGATCTGCCGTGTGGCGGCGCTCGGTCTGCAATCACTGACAGTGGCGACACGCGGGTCCGACGTATACTAGCGGACCGCGGCCGATTTAAAGGCTACCACCTAGCAAGTGTGGTGTCTGGCGGTGACACCACAGTTTCCAGACTAAACTGGTGATCCACTATCTCAGAATGAGTTCTATGAACCAATCCTTTCTTCCAGACAGGCTGTGCCACAATTTTATTTTTCTCAGTTCTTCTGTTAAGTAGAATTAGGCGACCTACCCAACTAATTTTCAACATTCTTATTATAGTACCACATTTGAAAAAGTTCTATTCCCTTCGTGTCTAAACTGTTTATCGTCCATGTTTGACTTCCTTACATGGATACACTCCATGCAAATACTTCAGAAAAAACTTCCTAACACTTCAATCTATATTGTATTTCATCAAGTTTCTCTTCTTCAGAAACGCTTTCCTTATCATTGCCAGTCTGCATTTTATATCCTACTTCGGCCATCCTCATTTACTTTTCTTCCCAGATAACAACCCTCGCCTACTACTTTAAGTGTCACACTTTCTAATCTAATTCCCACAGCATCACCAGATTTAATTCGACTACATTCCCTTATCCTTGTCTTGCTTTTGTTGTTGTTCTTCTTATAACCTCCTTTGAAGACACTCTCCTTTCCGTTCAATTGCCCTTCCAAGTCCTTTGCTGCCTATAACAGAATCGCGATGTCATCGGCAAACCTCGAAGTTTTTATTTCTTCTCCCTGAACTTTAATTCCTACAACAGATTTTTCTTTTGTTTCCTTCGATGTTTACTCAGAGTAGAAACTGAATAACATCGGAGATAGCCTACAGCCTTGTCTCACTTCCTACTCAACCACTGCTACCCTTTCATTCCCTCGGCTCTTGTGAGTGCCGTCTGGTTCGAGTATAAGTTGTAAGCACTTTCCGCTTCCTGGATTTGACCTTTATTGCCTTCAGAATAGAAAAAAGAGTGCTGCATTCAACGTTGTCAAACGCTTTCTCTAAGTCTAAAAATGCTATGTCTGGCTCTCTGAAGGCTATCGGTAGGTCTGACGGAATGTCGTCTACTTCCGGGGTCGTTTTTCGACTTAGGTTCTTCAGTACAATTACATTTAACGCAGTATCATATCTCTCATCTCATCTACTTTCCCAACCCCTTGAACTTCGTTACAGAAGCTGTCAAATAGGAATGAGCATCCCTGAAAGCAGCGCGTGGTCTATTGGCGAGCATTGCTGTTCGGCGTTCCTGGGGCATTTAGCTGCCTTCACGAAGTTGTCTCAGAAACTGGACCGGATCTATATTTAGGAACAAATGTAATTCCGGACGAGTTTGCAGTGTATTATCATCGGCTAGGTGTGAAACTCGTCTCTGGTCCCTGTATGTCCGAATCTTTTTACGACCACTGTTGTTACGCCACATTACCCGGCAGCAAGTTATACACCGTCCCGTACACCAGCAAATCGGATAACTTTGTTCGCAGAGTCTGTACAGACATACCCAAACACGATAGCTCGTTTAAGCTATTCCACTCCACACCTCACTGCACTGATTCCATACAGACTTTTGACACACACTCACACACACACACACACACACACACACACACACACACACAAACACATACGCATCACTGCCATGGTAAATGTCAGGCACTTGATGTATACCACCTAGGTCATTCCAAATTGACTTGTTTGCTGCTTTAAAGACGTAAATAACGTCTTTTACTGTGAACTTAGTTAAATGAAGAGGTCATAATGATTCAGGCCTAAGGCAAAAGAGAAAATGTTAGATAATAACTTTCAACGATTTAAAATATCCTTCCGTTACCACACCATCTTTTGAAAAATCAACAAACCACTTCACTGTTGGACGCACCCAGCTGTTCTCAGTCGATACAACTGAAATCTCACGCCATCCGCGGTGGGCGAGCGGTTCTAGGCGCTTCAGTCCGGAACTGCTCGACTGCTACGGTCGCAGGTTCGAATCCTGCCTCGGGCATGGATGTGTGTGATGTCCTTAGGTTAGTTAGGTTTGAGTAGTTCTAAGTTCTAGGGGACTGATGACCTCAGATGTGAAGTCCCATAGTGCTCAGAGCCATTTGAACCATTTTTTTGAAATCTCACTTTTCGGGACAGTGAGGCTTGATTTTAATTGGACACTTTTGCGTTCAACGAAAATGTACTTGCAATAGCGTGCAGTACATCATGTGATCAAAAGTGCCCGAATATGACATCAAGGGCGGCGTTTAGGGTAAGTACGGTTTGTGTTCTGAGTACACTTAGTTGGGTGACCTTGGCTGCCAAAGTGGTGGCGTAATGTTGCTGAAATATGTAAGTTAAACCGACCGCACACGGGACGGGGCAGCTAATGTTGACGTGGACGCGGACGGGACGTGCGACCGCACGAGGTTCAGCGCCGTTGACACACGGGACGAGCCGGTTGACGTTATTTGCACTCTCAGTGCTCTCCAGAGGCAGTTGCCGGCTTTATTTGACTCACAAAGCACACATGTCCCTACGAAAGGGCACACACTTCAAATAACACTGCTAACGTTATCTGTTAGCGGTTGGCGAATAAGAGCAGAGAAAATAGCGAAGAAGATTCTGGACTCGTCGATGGCTTGAAAAGCGAATTGCTGGTAGAGGAACACTACATAATGCTGTACAATGATGTGAGGTACGTACCACCGGAAGATATTCGCAAACGCAACTGAATTTTCATCATATTTTCGGTTTTAAACTGGATATAGCTAAGGTACAGTGTTTAACATCTGTATGCGCATGCACAATATCGAAATTGTTCAGTCGCATTGATTACCAACACTCGGAAATAACGTACTTCGTCACATAGATTTCAAGATTGAGATTTGTTTCCCAATTTCATTCCAATGAAGGAGAGACGTTTTGGTGGAGCTGCTCACTGTCATTGAAAAACGTATTTACTGGTAAGATACTAACAGAATCATGTCCATAAACCCAGAGAAAGATCACAACAGCATAAACTGCCAGTGTGTAATTCGTGTTTACATTCGGACTTAAGCCGGCAGACACGTTAAGATTTCTGGCCACTGGGGAAACATTCTAGCTGTTGGGCTTCGCAACAAGAGTGGCAACAATTACATTACTTGTAATAAGTTGCATCGACTTTTGAACTAATACAATTATTAAATGAATAAGAAATACTCAGAATCTTTTAGAAACCAAAAGGTGAGGAAGACAGTACCTTTAATTTACAGCTCAAAACTCTCGACGCTGCCAACTCCGCTACAGTTTCAACAGAAGTGCTGAATTTCCAGATCTTACGTACACCACCTATGGAACTGTATCTACAAATGTCATTATCTGATATTTAATATGCAATTTTTTTCAAAAGCCATGCTGTTGATAGATCATCACTGTGATGTAACACTGAAACAGTATACTTTCGTATCACTTAAGTTATAACACTAAAAATATCGAATACAGGAAGCCGTAATTTACCGATTTTATTGTAACGAACTGTAGCTAAAACGGTGCGTATCCGAGAGATCTTCAATTCGCTGATGCTTCGAAACAGATTATATTCGTACCACATACTATATTAGAGGGAAACACATCAAACACGATGTTTAACGCCATACAACAAGACGAATCGTATGTTCCGCTTGTGACGTAAAACAATGTCGCATCTCATTGGCCACGTTCCTCTCCACGAGGCAAAAATCTAACATGACAGATTCTTTATTTCACGCCCCACTGTGTAGTCCAAAGTGGAGTACCACGCTGTAATGTCACCAGCTCCTCATCCTCGTGCATTTTCATGTCCCTAGAGAGGACGCCTTTAGACTGTACGCTGGGGAGGGCGACCACAAGGCCGTGGCAAGTGTTGGACGGCCGATAACAGCGACACGACGATTTGAAAATTCTTAATCGAAGTGGAACAGAGGGTGCATGCCGAGCCTGCTCAGCATATTCGAGTCTGTAATTGCTTTCTGAATCGTTAAAGCCTCTGATGATACCAGCATCGTTGGGCGCCGAAACGTTAGGCAGACAATAATGTTTTGCGCTTCAGCCTAGTGCCAATCAAACAAATATCTGTAGTTTGGTCATTGCTAAATGGTCATTGCTAACTGTTCCTACGATGTAGTGGGATCTTGTTTCAACTCAAATCTTTCAGGATACTGTCATATTCTTCTCATAGTATTTCATGTTCATCTACCTTTTCGTCGTTTCCATTTCTATGCATTGTGTACAGCTTCTGCTGTACTTTCTCACCTTCCAGCTTTCCCTCCTATCGTCAAACAAAAGGACATAGTTCCAGGGACCTTGTAAAGTCTCAGACATCTATAATGCACGCCGAAGAGCCAGAGAAATTAGTATGCCTGCCAATACCATGGAGGGCCTTCGCGAGCACGCAGAAGTGACGCTACACGACATGGCAAGGACTCGACATATGTCTGAAGTAGTGTTGGACGGAATTGACACTATGAATCCTCTAGGGCTGTCCATACATCCGTAAGAGTTAGAGGTGGTGGAGATCTCTTCTGAAAAGCACGTTGCAAGGCATCCCATATATGCTCAATAACGTTGGTGTCTGGGGAGTCTGGTGACCAGCGGAAGTGTTTAAACTCAGTAGAGTATTCATAGAGACACTCTATAGCAATTCTGGACGTGTGGTGTGTCGCATTTTCCTGCTGGATTTTCCCAAGTCCGTCGGAATGCACAATGGAAATGAATTGATACAGGCGATCAGACCGGATGCTTACGCACGTGTCACCAGTCAGAGTCGTATCTGGACGTATTAGGGGTCCAATATTACACCAACTGCACACCCCCCACACCCCTACAGAGCCTCCACTACCTTGAACAGTCCCCTGCAGACATGCGGTATCCGTGACTCTACGAGGTTGTCTCCATACACGTACACTCAATCCGCTCGATATAATTGTACCAGGCGAAATGTTTCCAGTCATCAACAGTCCAATATTGGTGTTGACAGGCCCAGGGGAGGCATGAAGCACTGTGTCGTGCAGTCATAAGGGGTACGCGAGTGGGTATACGGCTCCGATCTTTCGTTGAATGACCGGCCGGCCGGTGTGACCGAGCGGTTCTAGGCGCTTCAGTCTGGAACCGCGTGACAGCTACGGTCGCAGGTTCGAATCCTGCCTCGGGCATGGATGTGTATGATGTCCTTAGGTTAGTTAGATTTAAGTAGCTCTAAGTTGTAGGGGACTGATGACCTCAGATGTTAACTCCCATAGTGCTCCGAGCCTTTTGAACTATTTTTTCGTTGAATGGTTCGCACTCTGAGACTTTTTGATGGCTCTGCATTGAGATCTGGAGCAATTTGCGGAAGTGTTGCACTTCTGCCACTTTGAACAATTTTGTTCAGTCGTCGTTGGTACTGTTCTTGCAGCATCTGTTTCCGGCCGCAGCGATGTCGGAGATTTGATGATTTACTGGATTCTTGATATTCACGGTACATTCGTCAAATGGTCTAACGGGAAATTCCCCGTTTTATCGCCCCCTCGGAGATACTGTGTCCCATCGCTCGTGCACCGACTGTAACACCACGGTCAGACTCACTTAAATCTTAATAAGCTGCCATTGTAGCAGCAGTAAACGATCGAAAAACTGCTCCAGACTCTTGTTGTCTTATACAGACGTTGCCAACCGCAGCCCCGCATTCTACCTGTTTACATGTCTCTGTTTTGAATACGCATGCCTAAACGATTTTGTGTTCATTTTTCTTGTTTCCATCAACGGTCTTCTAATGCTCCCTTTTGAACTTATTCAGATCCCATCTCGTTAATTTCTTATCTCTGTCCTATTTCTTCAGTTTCAGTCTCAGGTTCATATCTAATAAATTATACTCGGAGCCCACATCTGCGAACGGAAATGTTTTGCGCTTTAAATTCCGGTTTTTAAATCTATTTTTTATTCTGGCATCTGAGTGGGACTCACCCCATACATAATTATGCATATGAGGCTTAACACACCGAATTCAATACATCACATATTATCTTAAACATAAAATTACTGTAGAGATTTATTAGCAGTTGATCTGCTGTTGCAACAAAACGCATATAAAAGGTGATATATTCCCAGACACTGTAGGAGGTGGTCTGCACGTTGTTCCCGGTTTTGCAGCCAAACAGATGTGACTGACATCCTCTACTTCACTCCAGTCGCACAGTGGTGTTGCGACTAGGTAAGTAGCATTTAAATGCTTCCAGTAACAACAGTGGTTGAATGTGAGGCGCCTAACAATCTTCGTGAAGCTTCTGGAACATCGATTTTTCTCGCTACAGAAATTAATAATCAGCACAGTACTCAGTTTCGCATTATCATTGCCCTTCTATTTGGAGATCTCTTGCTATTCTGTGTTCCACTTCTCTCCTTGATTGTAGATTTGTTAATATTTAAGACATCTGTAGCTGGTAATTCCGTGTGTCCCCTCGCTTTATCATAGATGGCTAGCTTGTCTGCTGATTCATAGCCAGGTATGCCACAGTGTACTTTTACCCAGCGCATGATAACTTCGAGATTTCTATTTGCGAACTTCATCATCAGATCCACGATGTCGTATGCTGATGCGTGGTGGGATCTTATGCTGTTCAGGTCTTAGGCTTAGTAGTTCCAGCACTGCTCTTTAATCAGGAAGGATAACGAGCTCAGAAACCAAATTCCTCTCGGCTTTTTGAAGGACTAGAAGAATAGCCAAAATCTCGGCTGTGACAACAATGAATTCCTTAGAGGACTTGATATTCATTCCGGTATAACTGTTGCTATCCGAGTAAGCATAACCACATCACTTTTCATTCTTCGAAGTGTTGGTGCAGATGAATCTTGCATTGTCATGTTTGGAGAAATACTCTGTCAAACTACCGTTGTTTGAATAACCACAGTCAAAGTCCAGACCAAATACAATTGCGGTTCCGTTACACTGGTAAGGCAGACTGCTTAAAAGCAGAGTCATTATTGTGCAGACACGCTTCGTTTGAGGAACGGGTCACAAGAGGAGGAAGACTTTTATTGAGCCAGCTTCTGGACGTACAGCACAACCCCGTTAAAGCATAGCTATCTTGTAATATCTGATTTTATGCCAACTGTGACCGTTTGTGTAAGAATTTTACACTCCATTATTCGCGACATAGGTGTAGGGGAGGTTTGCTTTGTTATTACATTTGTCTAATCGGCTTAGACGTTTGTCCGGAACTGGTCCAAAACAAAGGAAGCATAATCCAGATATGGACGTACCAAAGCACGATGCAGTCGTAGTCCAATGTCTCCATCTGTTCCCCAGCTCACACTAGGGATGGCGGCTATCGCTGTAAAAAACGGTTATCGGTTAAATTTTTTTCGGTTATATCGTTTTCTTTTCATGCGAGTTTAACCTGAAAGTTAAAAGCGATAAAACAACCTGTTTCCGATATAACCGTCTTTCGGTTTTTTTTAAATTCCAATTGTTTCCTGTAATAAAAGTAGCAGTCGAACAAAGAGTGAAAAATTTTGATTCTCTGAGTTTCAAGATCTGTAGAATCAAAATATTAAATTAAATAGGCAAATCAAAGAAAATTTAGTCTGGCCACCGCTCACTGCTCTCGGGGAAAAGTATGAGAGACTGAATACTACGAAAGATCACCAGTATTGTCCTAATGATTGTAAGTTTTTGAAACTCTGCTCAGAAATCAAATAATCGAGGACCATACCACTATTAGGACATTACGAATAGTCAGTGCTTAAAGAGTGAAAACTGAGGCTGAATCACTCTGTCACGAATAGTCAAAGCTTAAAGAGTGAAAACTGAGACTGAATCACTCTATTTTTCGTGCTAATCTCTCCGTTTTCAAAAGTTCAAGCAGATTAAAACTTATTACGTAGACACAGGCAACTAATCAACTACTTTCTGTTTTTATTGCGCACTATAAATGAATTTTTGTTAAGTTTTTAATTTGTTATTGTTACTATAATTTCCTTCTTCTTTTATTATTTCTTAGAAATGGCAGATAAATCGGCGAAATTCTGCAATAAAACGTATGTCCGGAGACGACAGCGAGAAACTACCACAAGACAGGTGTGCCTACTCTCTGGCACATTGCTCGTATACGCGTACACGGGTACCTTTCTGCCACGACACACGCCTACAGAGGCAATATGGTCTCAGCAATGCTGTACGAATTCGTATGCCATGTATTTGTTGCTCGCTTATGGTTTTTACCATTTTTCGTAACTACGCATATTTCAAGCCAATGCTAATTTTCTAGAAAAAATTACTCCTCTTTTTTAAAAAAAAGTTTATTTAGGAACGAAAAATTTTGGCATTGCTGCTATGACTAATTGATATTTCATTCTTTTTACTAGGCTGTTAGTAACAAATACAAAAACCTGTTGTTACCGAGACCAAACCAATACCGAAAAATACCGATTATTCAGAACTAAAATAGCCGTATCGATTTTAACCGATTGGTTTTTACTATCTCTAGCTTGCACACTTAATAGTTCTCAATATATTGGCCGACTTTTCGCAGTTAGTGCTACGTAATCTATCCGTTAACTTCCGGTTACACCAAGTATTATGTCCACTGTTTCAGAAAACTAGCATATATCCGATTATTATGCAGTACGCCAATATTCCTGGCCACAGCCCAGAGATTTGCGCAACCTCTCGGAGATTGATAGGTAGTGGCGCTGTCAATGGAGGCAGCTCCTTTAGCACAAATTGTGAAGTACAGACTGTTTGCTGGAATTAGATTTTGCCAAGCACCTTCTATCTCTTTCCCGCCTTGAGTGGCATTAGTATGGCACTACATACTACACGAACCAGCAAAGGAACCTTCACTAAGCAACCGTACGCAAGGCACAAAATTGACAACTCAGGTAAGATGTCAGTGTGCATGAAAAGATGATTTTGCCCGCTTATGTGGCTGAGCGTATACTTCGCAGCCTCCCTATCAATAACGCCTCACGACTTAACATTTTCATGATAGAGACGTCTGACGTTGCTGTAACAATTATATTAGTAACAAAAAATGGCTAAGTCAGATGAAGTATTCGTTCTGCTCAAGTCGGCAGCAATTTGTATGTCCAGACAGTTAATTTGTAACATGCCCTGATAAAAGGAGTGCTTCATTTGCGTTGTATGAGACAGACGACGGCTAATGTAATCTGAATGAGCAGACTACAACTTACGCTCTCATTAAATATCACCATCGTTTTTAACTTAGACGAAACAGTAGATTTCAATTTAGAACGCCATGAAACTTTTAAAAATAAGAAATATGGAGGCACTTATTATACATCCGTCGCACCTGTTACTGCCTTAATGAAATTCTTTGAGCTGGTAGTAGTTTTCTGCTCCGTCATCATTCCTCTGACGTCGTAATTCCGGTTGTGTTAATGGCGACCATCAGTTGGAACGCTGCTGGTATTAAGCAACGTCTGTTCGTTCACCTTCCACAGCTTTAGAGCCATCACACTACTTACAACTGTCGAAAACTTAAGTATAACTACAATAATACTAATACAAAGGGGTCAATGTGAACAGTCACTATCAATGGCAAAAATTTTGTGGAACAGGTATTTTTCCGCCGTCGTGTTTTACAGTCCCATTTATCTCTCTCTCTCTCTTTCTGTCTCTCCGTCTGCCTCTCTCCTTTGGCATACCGCTGGAGCTACTGGCTAATGCACGAGAATTTTTACACAACTGACTCTCACTACACAAAAAATGAGGACTCAGTTACATTAAGAGCCCGATTGCTTATACGTGTTGCATTATTCCCTTGTAAATGATCTGTGAAGCTATTGACGCGATGGAACACAGAATATGAATTTATTATTCCCAGATATTCTTTCTTTTTGCAGTTCAATTACCCGAAACGACAGTCTGTATCTGTGATGTCTACTATCATCGCGTTTTAGAGTATGTGCTCTACTACTAAAAGTGATGTGTCACTAGCAGCGCCTAGTATTCACGGCATCTTGGGATAATGTCAAAGTTCTTGGGTGGGGGTATTTGTTAACTTCATTCACTGTGTCCTGAATAGCTTTGTGCCGTTATGAGAATGTGGTCTGAAAGTATTATTAATCACCTTTACTGTTAATTAAACCGGATTCTCTTTCATTATGTGCCTGAGGTTACCATTATTGGTCAAGTTCCATTAGTATTTCCTAAAATTTTGGGTACGCGCGACTCGCCACTCTTTTGCGCAACATTGGCATTTGGGCTCGGCATTTTGTATCTTTAATTAGCAGATTAACGTCACGCTATAGGCCAGTTTAAGTGACAATACTTACATTGGCACAAGATCCGATATCAGTTTTAATTGCATTGTCACCCATTACAACAGAAACACTCTGATCAATTCGTCAGTGGTTACCAAAGACTGTTCACCATCTCCGCACTTGTCTTCCACACGAATGGAGAGCATTGGTAACTGATCTCTAGGGCCATCTCGTCACTCATTTTGTACGAGGAACCTGAAGGTGACATGTACTTCTATTGACATTAAAATTGCGATACCTTGAAAGCAGCATGCAACAAAAGACAACTGGACACGTGCTCTACTTGATTGAATGCGTAAATGATTGGCATTTCGGCACAATCGCACTAAATACACTGACGGGAAAAATCAAAACATCGAAAAATAATTAATCTAGCGTAATAGAATATGGGGAATATATTTGTCCAGTTAACATATTTAGTAACCATCAATCCAAGTTCACAGGTTATGCAAGCATAAGATAAGCCACTGCAAAGGTGAAACGCTGGTACGTTAATAACCGATGTAGCCTCAAAAATATTGAATGAAAGCTTAGATATGTGCATGCATTGTGTTGTACTGGTGACGGATGTAAGTTTGTGAGATGGAGTTCTATGCCTGTTGCACTTAGCTGGTCAACACAGGGACGCTTATCGCTGGTTGTGGATGACGCTAGAGTGTACAATCTCGTCACCTCCGCTACCGGAAGTGATGTACAGTGGCTACATTCTTGCCAAGTCTTTCTACAGAATCGCAGAAGGAACATACTGCTTCTCGTAGCCCTATTACACGACCTCGTTCAAACTCTAGTGAGGTGTTAATAATGGCGTCTTTGTCGCCTTAAAGGCGGCCTTGACTAACAGCAACTCACCATGTACAATCTCAAAGGCAATTAACACTCATGACTATTACATCCTCATGGTGGTACTACTCTTATTCGAGTCGCGGCGAAACTTGCGTAGAGATGATCATTCAGATGTAGAAACATGCCTACCAACTTTCGTTTAAGTCGCACAGATCTTTCTTTTTTCCGTCAGTGTACTTTGCAGCGGGTTCTCTCTCTGTAACCTCATTTCAATTATCGTTGCTTGGGAGCAGATCGTGTTTTGTCTCACTTAAAAAGAAACGTCTAATAGCACTCGTCGGAATTCTACAGAGGCAGGATCTTGGCTAATCGAAACAGCGATTTATCGATGCGTGATTCTGCTTCCTAGCGTTGGTCGGGAACCTAAGACTTCCACCGCATTGTCAACTCATTGGTTCTGGAGGACTACACTCAAAACCATGTAGGACTTCAACCATTCCATGCATATTGCGCCCGAGCGGACAGTATTCGGTAAGCCGTACATGAATGTACATATATGCCACGCTCTTTGCGTCAGGAAATATGTTTCTTTGCAGCAAGGCAATCATTCTTACGAATCGTGCAACACGTTTTCGCTGGTGTCTCTGCTTTGTTATTGTTCGCGTAACAACTAATATATGAGATAAAAATTGTTGCTACGAAAAGAGCCCTGAAATACTTTTTAGGGGTGCTGTGCTGTGACTTCCTTTGGATTACTAATTTTCAACAAAACGAAATATATTATGTTCTTATTATTCTGGATCTGGCTTTCTATAAAAAGAACATTGTTTCGTTACTGTAACTAGCTATAAAGTTCATCATATCTTCCTTATTTCATAGTTATTAAAAAGGTTACAGAAAATTATTTGGATATCAATACTGAGGTTACAGTACGCAATGTTTGTTCAACATTAAATTTTGCAGTGGACTTTTGTTAACAGTAAAACACCAGTAAGTACCACGACTTACACTAGAACATGAGACTATTATCAGAGAAAAAATGCTTTTACTATAATGTTTGCCAGACCACAACTACGCATAGCAAGATTTCTTTTATGTCATGAAGGTAAATTATATTTTTCACTGTTAATAATATATCATCTGCAGCCCGCGTCCACCTGTAAAACACATCATAAAATATGCTGCTCTGCCCTGCAATCCCGAAAGCTGAAAGAAATAATTTTAGTTCACTATTACTTGTCCGCTTCTTTGCGGTATGATGGGTTTCATTTAATGCAGTTTGAATGCGCCAAGGCAGCGGCTCGTTCGTTCGTACCGCAGCTCTGCACCACGAATAATATTTAAACAGCTGAAAATGTTTAAAAGGATGGGATAAAATACCAGGAAAGCTTATTACAAATCATTATGCAAGTTTTCACTGGACTCTAACTCTAACTCTATTCAAAAAATTTAGATTAAATTATTACACACCATTATAAATCAGTACCTAATGGCGTCCTTTTCTCAATCTTGACAAAAGAATGCTACACAGGCATACAATATTGCGTCACAGGCTCTTCCTACTCACGCAACTCCAAGAAGACGACACACAAATTAATGCTCGGCCACTACTATTTATACTCCGTGTGACATATTCTCATCTTTGTTTGATATTTAATAAGTATCGTCTGTGGCGGTTTCAGTACTCGCCGACACAGATATTATACACTCCTGGAAATGGAAAAAAGAACACATTGACACCGGTGTGTCAGACCCACCATACTTGCTCCGGACACTGCGAGAGGGCTGTACAAGCAATGATCACACGCACGGCACAGCGGACACACCAGGAACCACGGTGTAGGCCGTCGAATGGCGCAAGCTGCGCAGCATTTGTGCACCGCCGCCGTCAGTGTCAGCCAGTTTGTCGTGGCATACGGAGCTCCATCGCAGTCTTTAACACTGGTAGCATGCCGCGACAGCGTGGACGTGAACCGTATGTGCAGTTGACGGACTTTGAGCGAGGGCGTATAGTGGGCATGCGGGAGGCCGGGTGGACGTACCGCCGAATTGCTCAACACGTGGGGCGTGAGGTCTCCACAGTACATCGATGTTGTCGCCAGTGGTCGGCGGAAGGTGCACGTGCCCGTCGACCTGGGACCGGACCGCAGCGACGCACGGATGCACGCCAAGACCGTAGGATCCTACGCAGTGCCGTAGGGGACCGCACCGCCACTTCCCAGCAAATTAGGGACACTGTCGCTCCTGGGGTATCGGCGAGGACCATTCGCAACCGTCTCCATGAAGCTGGGCTACGGTCCCGCACACCGTTAGGCCGTCTTCCGCTCACGCCCCAACATCGTGCAGCCCGCCTCCAGTGGTGTCGCGACAGGCGTGAATGGAGGGACGAATGGAGACGTGTCGTCATCAGCGATGAGAGTCGCTTCTGCCTTGGTGCCAATGATGGTCGTATGCGTGTTTGGCGCCGTGCAGGTGAGCGCCACAATCAGGACTGTATACGACCGAGGCACACAGGGCCAACACCCGGCATCATGGTGTGGGGAGCGATCTCCTACACTGGCCGTACACCACTGGTGATCGTCGAGGGGACACTGAATAGTGCACGGTACATCCAAACCGTCATCGAACCCATCGTTCTACCATTCCTAGACCGGCAAGGAAACTTGCTGTTCCAACAGGACAATGCACGTCCGCATGTATCCCGTGCCACCCAACGTGCTCTAGAAGGTGTAAGTCAACTACCCTGGCCAGCAAGATCTCCGGATCTGTCCCCCATTGAGCATGTTTGGGACTGGATGAAGCGTCGTCTCACGCGGTCTGCACGTCCAGCACGAACGCTGGTCCAACTGAGGCGCCAGGTGGAAATGGCATGGCAAGCCGTTCCACAGGACTACATCCAGCATCTCTACGATCGTCTCCATGGGAGAATAGCAGCCTGCATTGCTGCGAAAGGTGGATATACACTGTACTAGTGCCGACATTGTGCATGCTCTGTTGCCTGTGTCTATGTGCCTGTGGTTCTGTCAGTGTGATCATGTGATGTATCTGACCCCAGGAATGTGTCAATGAAGTTTCCCCTTCCTGGGACAATGAATTCACGGTGTTCTTATTTCAATTTCCAGGAGCGTATTTAAAAAATTAGGTACATGATTCTATACAAGTAAAAAGCATGACACATAATGGTATCTCTTTAATACATAAAGTTCACACAATCCTAGTCCACGCAATCACAATCATCAAGTTCAATTATTCTTTTCTCCTTTTTTTTACGACATATGAGTTTTGCCAGGAGACGTTACAACGTCTGGAGGACCACGAACTTTTACCACTGTGACCATCGTCGTGGCTTCGATTGATACGGCAGCGAAGAGAGGTGCGACAATAACAGATGTGTCACTGTGCACAGTAATGGCACCACTGCGTTTTACCAGTAGAGTCTCGTTCCCGTGTACAGCTTCGCGATGGGCAATCAGTCTTGCGGAAGCACCGAGAACAACGGACATTGCCAGACTGCACGCTTCTTCGTGATACACGTTCTGTGCATGTTACATTTCTTCCTTGTAGGTCTCTGTGACGGTATTCTTGAACAAGACAACGCAAGGCATCGTGTTCCCCGTTGGTGTCCTGACCTCTTCTATAGAAGGTTCTCGACTGTTGCACCAGACAGCAAGTTCTCCACATCTCTCATTCAGTGATTACATCCGGCTATGGGTTTCCAGGAGACTGTCGCTCCACCACTAAGCAGCCACTGTGATCGATAAAGGTAAATCAGCATGGTATCAATTATCCATAAGTTAGATTCAATGCCCAACCAAATTAGTGCCATTTTTGCTGTCAGATGTGTATTAAATATCGCACCTGCATATCTTTGAATCCCCTACTCATTTTATCGCTAATTACCTTCCCGGATATCTGTGCACCTTAAAGCGTCCGTTTCCGCGAAGTGGAGGCGCCCCGGACCATGTTGGGATTCACCTGCCGCATTAACGACGAGGGCCAGTGTGTCGGCCATCCTGTACATGGTTTTTAGGCGGTTTCCCACGTCCCGCCTCAGAAACATGCAATGAAAACGTTTACAACACTTCCTTACACTTGCACGTAGGATTTACTGTAGACACACACAGATGGGGTACACAGCTCTTAGAAGAGTGAGGGGGGGGGGGGGGGGTGTGGATGTTTTAATCTTTTATTCTTCATACTACATCACGTACACATAAAAAGCGAAATGTTGTTATTTACTATCATTCCTTGTTTTACAGTTACGTTGGTCTGTAGCGTATATGTGGCAGCAAAAGGCAACTTATTTTCTAGAACAGTTTAATTGTACTTTCTGAATTTCCGTCTGGCTTTCAACTACTCCATTTCCATCTTTGGTCACTATTATTTCATAAATGTTTGTATTTGAATCAAAAACAGTCTCGGTTGCAATTTATTCTTTCATTAACAACGCGTTTCCCCTTCGTGGGACATTTGCATATTATATATACAGCTAACAAGAGAAGTAAAACTTAGGGTATGATTCTAGTTATCACGACTGTAAATGTGAATAAGGAATTGCTACTGACCTTAAAATTTCTTCCTAAAACATTCTGAAAACCATAAAACGGCTCCGAGCTAGATTAAATCATTTGTCGAATCAGATGAACGAGCGTAGACCTACTCAAAAATAACTGGTACAATATTGTGTGAGAGCGAAGTAGAATACAAAATAAATAATTAAAATAAATTAGACTTACCTTAATAAAGACGCACCAGCAGGCCAGATGGGTGCTGTGGCAGTACCACTGACAAAGAGGCGTACAAATTTAAATATTATACAAAGGGCTGCCGCTGAAACTTTAAAGCAAGAACGTAAGGTGGGCGCTAGGCGAGCAATGGAATGAGGCTTCCCTACAGTGTCTGCAGAGGACATACGTAGGTCTCGCTCACAGCGGTTGTGTGACAGCGTATTTAATGATTACCAAAAAATCTACAAATGTTTGATTCACTGTAGTCAATCAAAGCGTTTACAATCAGTCAGAACATAATCGCTCATAAATGGAGCTTTAAATTAGTCAATGTAGACAAAATAATGTTATCAGCAGCTAATCGGGTATAAAACAAATTCTTAGAACAGCAAGTCCGGACTCGACTTTTAAAATACTGATGTAAGACAATGAGTGATTTTCTCTTTTTTGGGAGGAGGCAGGGGGCGAATTAATGGAACTGGAATGGAACCCATTAGAAGAGCATAATCAAATTTGTGTAAAAATTTTAAAATATTGACGTCACTGAAACAAATACTGAAACGTCCCCTTTTGAAAATTATACACGACAGTGCTTAAACTGACACACAATATTTTTTAGCGTAACGCAATCTGACTTTCAAACATCCCTACAAAAGAATGGCCCTGACTAACATTAACCTATACCTTTCACAAATCACTTACCTCACCAAAAATCTTCGTTACTCGAACTACTGCAATACAGCGAGCGCCACTACTGCTAGCTAAATAAAAGATTCAAACTACTGAAGACACTAACTACTGATAGGCATAGTTAGCAAATGAAAGATTTTAATAGAGAACAAACAATGTATTTACCTTAATATTGTTGAAAAATCATAGTATACATAGCAGTTCATGACATCCTGTCTTACAAATTTCAAAACTCCGCCATTTCTCTCCCCACATCCACCACTGCTGGCGGCTCACCTCCAACTGCGCAACGCTACGCGCTGTTCACATCCAGCTGCCGCTGCCCAACACTACAATGGCAGACAACAATGCAAACTAGCCACAGACTGCACACAGCACAGCCAGAGATTTTCATACAGAGCGCTACGTAACGTTGCCAATAAGAAAACAAACAGCCTACTTACATAGCCCCCATGCTCCCCACAAAAAATTTTACAAATTGTTTTGGGCAGTGGCCAATAATGATTTGATAAAATTTTTCATAATTACAATAAGAAAGATATCAAATGCACACACTTATTAATACAATGCTGGTCAAAAGCAAAAATTTTCTCACAGTCCATAAAGACAGTCCTAATCATTCATCACAGTAATACTGCCGTTTATTTTCTCAAAATCTGAGCAGTAAAAGACAATGCACACGGAAGTAGTGAATTTCCATGCAGTCTTGAAGAAGTAGTGTTGTCCTTCCAACAGAAAGACAGTGCTGACTCTTGACATGCTGACAGGTAATGGGCCACAACAGAGCAAACCCACAGCAGAGTCATTCGACGTTTTGAAGAATATTGGTAGGTAGGTCATCACAGAGGAGACCCAGAGACTACGGTATTGGTGGGCCACCAGAGGTGCAGACTCACTGTAGTCCTGGTAGTGATAGCGGTATTGGCGGGCCACCAGAGGTGCAGACCTACTGCAGTCCTTGTAGAAATAATGGTATTGGTGGGTCATCAAAGATGCAGACCCACTGTAGTCCTTGTAGAGATGGCCAGCAGACATCTGTTGTGACTGTGCAGGTGTACAATCACCATTGAAGAGTCTTGTGGATAATATAGCAAGTCCATGAACCACCACTTGTGCACTCACAAAAATTTTTTTGAAATGTCCTTAGAACCAGCAATGCTGTTATCCAGTCTCTAGCTGAATTATTAACACTCGTGCAAACACTACCAGTCCCTACTTCTCTCATATTGTCCATATACTATGACCAACAGAAACGTGTGCAGTGAAAAGTAACATACAAGTTACTTAATTTGATGAACTGGTGTCAATTACAATTTTATAAAGTAAGAATACAATAACAAAGGTACAAAACACATCATCAAAGAACATAACAATACAGATAACATTTGTAGTAATACGGGCTTTACAAAAGAATCGAAATAACGTATACATCAGTGTTACAGAAATTATGACATAAGTAAATACACAAAAGATCAAAATAACTTTTGAAACATCAACTTAACACATGAGAATTAAAACAAAACAGAATAAATAATGTCTAAGCATCTTTACAAGGTAAATAACATAGTATTTGAAAACTTCTACAACATAAATCTTATTAGCTAAACACATAAAGACAGGAAAAAGACAAATACACAATGGTACATAAACACATAGCAAACTAATACAAAAGGAAAGACAGGGTTCGTTTTCAGTGTGACATTTGGTAATGCAGTCCAACCCAAAACTTCATTCCATAGATCTTTCGTCTTGTTTCAACATTTGTTTGCACCAAAAAAATCGTGTCCAAGCATGCTTTCTGCATTTATATGTTCACATATTTCTTACCTCATTATTTATTTTCCATTATTTTACATCATTTATTTCCAAGAAAATCCTACCTAAACTTGTTGTCTCCAAAACCTACTTTTTTGTTCATGTCCTCTTTCAAAATACTTTGTTGATATTCTTATAGCTTCTCAATGCTTTTCTCCCTATTCATCACAACTCGTTCTCTTATATAGCCTACCCCATTTTAAGCTAACTTAAGTCTACTGAGCTCAGATATATATACTAAGGGATGAGGCAATGCAGCAGCACGTAACAAATTAACACAAACAGCAAGGACAAAAAAAAATACAAATTGGCAAAGTAAGCAACAATATTACAACTAATATAAGGCAATGAGCAGCAAACAAGAAAAATAAATCAGTAGTAAACTGGCTTAGCAGAGTAACACAAAGTCAAATTCAGTAACACTATGCCTGGCAAACAGCAGCAGCAAATGAAATAACTTATATCTAAACATGACATAGCTCAAGCAGAAAAAATATTACATTAAAGACAACTCTGCAGACAAAGGAAATGTATATTCACATCTTAATGTTTATGTAATTAAAGTGGTGCACCACAAGAAGTTACTCTACCAAAAAAATTACCAAGTAGTTGAAAAGAAAATTCCGTATGCAATTCCTGTGAAGGGAAATGTCTTTTTATGCTCCTTCTTTTTTTTTTGAATAGATTATAAAATTATTTACTGGATCTGTAGGCATAAAATATTTATATTAGAACATCTATTAAATTTTATTTTAACCAATGCTGCAGTGCAGCTAGAAACTAGATATTAAACAAAATGAGTAAATAAATACATAAAGCAAGCCATATGGCATTTCTCTCAACTAGCCAGACAATAGCCGTGAAATGTTTCTAATCGCTTCATTAGGCATTTTAGTAAATATCATAAATTAAGAGCTCCACAGTATAATCATATGTTTTCAAGTTTGAGCGTGTCGTATTTGCGATGTTTTCTACAAAGGAATGTCAATAGTGAGGATAATGGCCTCCCCTTTTTTTTTTCTACCTGTGCCTCTGAAAAGGCACACAGTAATGGCTTTTTCTCCAGGCATCTGACACAGCTGGGTGCCCACGACGCATTACGTGCAGGTGGTCACTTAACTTGCTTACGGAAATATTTCCGACAACAGTTTCCGCTGCAGTGGCAGTCTCATATAAAAAATTTCACAGGTCGAGAATTTGCGTTGCAAATGTGTAGATACAAAATCTTATGAATATAACAGTGTCCAAAAAATTTTCGCCAGCATTGTGATACATTCACGCATTTACACACATTTCATAACTCTTAAAGTATGATTCTTGGTTTCCAACATCCTTTTTCACAAGTCAGAGTCCCTAACCACTACTCATTACTCCTTACCTTATTACACATATAAATATTCGTCGACACTTCTTCAATATTTCATCATAACAGATACGTAGCATAATCAAATTCCTCATACAGCATCAGCTTATTCACCATAAACATACCTCAGCAGCACAATACACATCATCGTCGTAAAAATAACATCATAACACCTCAGTCAAATCTCAAAAACGTCGTAGCTTCCTGCAATAATTTCAAACCCTAAAAAATATTCTCTGCTCGTTTCAATAGTGTCATCTACCTCAAACGTACCTTAAAAATCATGATCTCATACCAAATACATCATTCAAAGCTCTCATAATATCACAATGGTTCTGAAAAAATATGAAGAGTTCACAAAGTACAGACAAAATACAATTTCGTAAGTGTGAAGTTATCCAACTGTGTAATTACGTAAACATCTGTCACTGACGTAGTAAACAAAAATGTTTGTCTCTCTCAGATAAATGATCAGATAGCTGTGTAATTATGTGTTAGAGAAATATAGTACCGATGTGTAAAGTTGTATAAGCAAATACCATATTAGCTAGAGCTCCTTGTGCTTGCCAAACACATGGTACACAAAGTAGGTGTGTACCCCCCTGAGGATTAATGTAATTATACCCTCAGGTGTTACAGATTACAGAAATGGAATGAAATGTATCACAGAAAACTTTCATTGTAATTCAAAAATATTGAAAAGTAAATGGTTTAAGTACAAAATTAATCACTCAAATGCGTCTACTGTAGGGCTGAATGTGCGTCTTGCTGTAAGATAATTCTGTGGAACTGTCGTAGTTATCGTCCTCTGTAAGCAAAGTTCTGCTGAAGTCAATGTACTTACCTCATGATAAACCAAAGTGAAATGCTTTGCGTATAGATACCTTACTTATTATGTTTATTGCCGTGATGAAGAAAGTACTGTATTGTAATGTATTGTTGTGCTACGGAAAAGGCTGTCTCATCGTAGCTATACCACAAAGGTTACTACTAAAACATGTTTTACTTTCCAGAATAATTCAGAAAAACTGTGCAGATGTAAAACAGATACACCGCAAAAGCAACAATGTAAATTGTGTCACACATTAGTAGAGTCATCATATAATTGTGTAGCTGTCAAAGAAACCAAATGCTAAGTCATCTTTAATCCCACAGAAAGTACTTCAAACAAAGAATGTCTTTTCAAGTAAACCAAAATGTTGCATTAAAATCTCATTAGCAGGACAAGTTCTAAGTATGTAAGCCTGATTGTCGTTACGTAATCGTGCAACTTGTTGCAAGAATGTACAACACTGTGTCGTCTGTTCACTATAACAATGCATTTGTAATAACTGTCTAAGTAAGTTGCCCAGGTTCTTGACTGGATATTTAACTTCAAACATTGTTGCATGGTAACAGTTTCTTAAGTCTGACAAAGCATACTACAAATGTGAAGTGAAAAGTTTTATGGCAAAGACAAAGTTAAAAAGCAGATTATCTTTCAATAAACGGTTTTACATGTGAAATGTGGTGTAAACCTTTACTCTTCCTAGTACGCAGAGTTTCAACTTCAACGCAATTATCATGTGGTATACGTCGGATTCTGTAAGGTCCATTGTAAACTAGAAAGAATTTGTGACTCAAGTGTTTCTTCTTATGTGACAATGAATGAGCTTTAATGAGAACTTTCCGACCAATATGTAATTTCTTTGCATTTTCTTTACCGTATAGTTTTCTCCTTTGGTCTGCTGCAGATTTTATATTTTTAATACCCAAATCAATTACGTCTTTGTGTCGAAGTTTACGTGTATTCGGGAAAGGTACAAGCTCTCTGATTCTGTTCGGTGGTTCTTCATTCTTCAGTACAAGAGTAGGTGGTAAAGCAGTGGAGTCATGAGGCATTTCATTCAGCACATTTTGAAATAAGTGTAAATATCTGTCCCAATGCTGATGCTTTCTGCGACAATAAAGTCTGCAAAGCTTATTGATTTCTTTCATAATCCGTTCAGACAGGTTACAATGTGGTGAGTACAAGGAAATAAAAACAGGTTTGATTTTGTGGTTCCGAAGCATGCGTGACCAAACAGCAGATCTGAATTGCGGTCCGTTATCTGAAATGACTTTAGCAACGTGGCCAACTTCACGTAAGAAATTTTTAACAAAGCCGATGGATACAGACCGTCCAGTGGCTTTGCGTAACGGAGTGAAAGAAACAAATTTTGAAGTAAGTTCAACAGCGACTAGAATGTACGAAATTCCATTCGATGTTCTGACAAGGGGTCCCAAGAGATCAACAGCAGCAAATTCTTTTAATTTAGAAGGAATGATAGGAAACAACGGAGCACGATGTGAGATAGTAGATGGTTTCGCCTTTTGACAAAGTTTACAAATAGACAAGACTCTTCGAATTCTCTTTTCCATATTGTTAAAATAACAAGTCGTCCGAAGAATATGATAACATTTTCGTGGGCCAAAATGTGCATAGCTGAAATGAATGTACCAAATGAGCTTATTAACAAAATCGTCAGAAATGCAAAGTACCCATAGCTTGTCATCAACAGAGCGTTTGAACAGTAGGTTGTTTCTCACCAGATAATAATGCCGAATCTGTGTGTGTGTGTCTTTTCATGCCATTTGCTTTTGATGTCTTTCCAAATCGGATCTTTATCTTGTTCGTGAGCAATGTCCTTTAAAGATGTGGAGATGAAGTTATCAAAGGCGACTTTCTGAATGTAAAGAATACTGCAATTTTTCTCGAGGTTGCCTTCTGTGTTACTTTTCTCAAATCCAGCCGGTGCGCGTGACAGTGCGTCCGCAACAATGTTCTCCTTGCCGGAAATGTAGACTATTGTGAAGTGGAATTCTTGCAGAAATAATGCCCAACGTTTTAACCTGTCATGATTTAATTTTGAAGACATAAGAAATTGTAATGCACGATGATCACTGTATACTTTTGCGTGCTTACCAGAAAGAAAGAAACGGAATTTGTTAAATGCCCAAACGATAGCTAAAGCTTCTACTTCAGTAACGGAATAATTTTTTTCAGATTTTGTTAGCACTCGGCTAGCAAAAGCAATGGTTTTCTAAACAGTAGTGTCATTTCCTATGGCTTCTTGAAATAAATGGGCACCAAGACCGACTTTAGAAGAATCCGTGCTAAGGCAGAAATCTTGTGACAGATCTGGATGAGCTAGTATTGGCGCGTTAAGTAGCGATTCTTTCAAAGAATTGAATTCCAACTGTGCTTGTTCGTCCCAGTTCCAAATAGTATTTTTTCCAGTGAGAGAACAAAGTTTTGTTGTAACTAGAATTTGCATATTCAGAAAACGACGGTAAAAATTTACAAGACCTAGAAAACTGCGGACTTGTTTTTTTGTGGATGGAACTGGAATGGCTCTTACTGCTTCTAACATTTCAGGATCCGGCTGAATATCTTCAGAAGAAATAATATGTCCCAAAAACTTCACCTTTGTCCTACCAAATTCAGACTTTTCCACGTTAACTGTAATTCCAGATTCTGCAAAAATATGTAACACACTGTTGAGGATGCAATTGTGTTGTTCCCATGAGGCTTCTGCTAACAGAATATCGTCCACATATAAGGTGATGCGACGTTTTAAGAACTCAGCTAATATGGAATTAGCCCGCGAATGAATGCTGCCGAAGAAATGTTCAAACCAAAAGGAAGTTTCTGAAACTGATAACAAACGCCGAAACAGAGAAAAGCTGTGTATTTTCTACATTCTGGATGAAGTTCGATCTGATAAAAGCTGGATCTGAGATCAATAGAAGACAACACTTTTACGCCATTAAAATTTTGAAGAAGTTCTTCCATCGTTTGCGGCCTGTCTGTTTCAGGAATGATGATAGTATTGATTTGTCTCGAATCTAAGACAAGTCTGATCGATCCATTTTTCTTCTCAGCAACATGTAATGGATTGTTGTATGAGCTTACTGCAGGCTCAATAATGCCCTCATTAAGCATAGATTGTATTTCTGTTCTAACACGGTCCATATAATGTGCTGGAATTACGTATGGTCTAACACAAAATTTAGTATGCTCACGAACACGAAATTGGTGTTGAAATCACTTGATTGTTCCTGTTTTCTGAGTAAAAACTGTGGAATGTGCTTGTAAAATCTCAAAAAGGTCTGCCTATCACTGTCATTACAATTCTCAATTGTTAGAAATTTATTCTGAATTAACTCATTAGTATCAAATATGTCGTCGATATCATCCCTGTCAGTACGTGCAGAGTGATTGTTAGTGTCTAGTTCCGTAGAAAATTCCGAACTGTTGTCTAACAGAAGGTAAAGCCGATTAATTTCCTCGTCATGGTTTGAGAGCCAATCTCCTAATTTCAAAGCTATTGTCTTACCTTCTTTCTCTAAACTTATTTCAGCATCGTGAAAGTTTAAGATTGCTTTGTATTCATTCAAAAAGTCTACTCCCAATATAATTTCCATCGACAATAATGGAACAATGAGAAAGTTCATAGAGAAGCTGTGGCTTTAACAAAAGAATTCTAAGTTGGTTTGTTGGGGTACATCTACACTTTTTCCAAGGATTGCACCTTGTAATTTAATCTTACGTAACGGAAGTGTGGGGCAATCGTTCGATTTGTTACATTTGCTAAAGGCTGTTTCACTAATTACTGAAATGGGACTGCCAGAGTCAAGTACTGCCGTAAATTTTACGTTATTTACTGTAATGTGAATCACAGGATATGCAATTTTGTTATGTTTTACGCCGTATTCCTGGAGTAAGATGTCCCTAGTGTCTTCCATTTTTACGTAATTACTTGCTACGGCAGCTGCGTCGTCAGTTTCATACGTACGTTTCGTGGCTGCCAGCGGTATGAGTCATTGCCTAATGTCTCTTTGTTGGCGCGCGTCGTTATTGGGATTTGGAGACCTAACTTCTACAAATTCACCTTGTCGAGAGTGCCCTGCTCTGTTTGAATCCCGCCAGTTCTGATGGAATTCAGGTCAGTCGTTTTGTCGGTAATTTACATAGTTTCCTGTTTGTCGGTCATGCGGTGGAGAATTTCTCCCGGAATCGTAACTGCGTGCTGAACTGTTGCGTCTGAAGTTATTCTGTCTCCCTTGCTAATATTTATTTTGGTTCCCATATTGACTGTTTCTCTGATTGTCTCTGTGATAGTCATTACCACGGAGAGGTGATCTTTCCCTGTAGTTATCACTACTCTGCCAACAGTTGTCATACGGGTGGTGTTTGTTTTGGTCACCATTTGTGTTGTGAGAATAGCCTTGTCGTGTCCAGTTATTATTTCTTTCATCGCGGAATTGAACGGATGTGACCTGTAATTGTTGTGTTCCTGTTTTCGCATTCCGCGATTATCAGTGTCAATTTCTAATTCTTGTAAGAGTCCCTGAAAAGCTTCAATGTCGTCTTTGCAACGTCCTGCCAAAATAATATGTTGTAAATGTTCAGGTAATTTGATTAAGCAAATGCAGATGAGTTCTGAGGGGCTGTATGGGTTTGACAGGTTTGATTTTTGTGCAACATGTCTTCAAAATATTTCACAAGACTGGAAAATTCAGATTGTTCGAAGTGTTTCATCATTATGATGCTATGTTTTACTCGGTCTTGTGTAGCTTGAGACCAATACGCTGAGAGGAAGGCATGGTAAAATTCTCCTTCACTGTGACAATCGTGAATGACCGATCGCATTCTTACAGCTGGTTCATTCTCTAGGTAGCCACACATAAATTCTAATCTGTGCTCTAATGACCAGTAGGGAGGAAAACAATGAGAGAATTGATGGAGCCATGCTTGTGGATGAATGTCGTTGCCAGAATTCTTAAATGTTTTGAATTTACGTGTAGTAATGAACAGCTTATAGTCAAAATCATCATGTCGGCGAGTCGCATGTCGGTCATTGTTACGTCGTTTCGGCGGTTCCACCTCAAAATTCGGTGTACCTTGCCAATTTCTTTCATAATTTCCGAAGTGTCCTGTGTTATTATTTTGTGGTTGTCCCGTATTTCTAAGTCCCTCTTCCCGTGTTGGAGCGCGAGTGTCCTCTGAAATATGTAATTTTTGTATTACTTGTGTCAGCTGATCTTGTACTTCCCGGATTTCTCTTTGGTGTTGCGTATTAATTTGATTCTGATTTTGTTTGAATTTCCTAAGTTCTTCGCACTCTTCTGTGTCATTAAAGACTACCGGTTTTGTGTCATTCAGATTATCATCTACCTTCGTAGATAAATTATTTTGCTGATCTGAACGTTCAGCTACTTTCTCTGATAATGAACTAATTTCCTCTGTGTCCTTTAAGTTTTCCTGAGTTTTCGCAAGTTGCATAACCGAATCGGTAGATGCAACTGAGTCAATTTTAGCTTGCAAGGTCTCATGATTTTCATGAACAATAATTTGCAGTTCTTTTATGGCTGCTTCATGATTCTGTAATGCATTTTCATGCCGCAAAAAAATAGGTTGAAAATGCTCACAAAATTGTGCTTTTACGTCGTTACAGACTTTTTGACATTTCGATTCGATTTTATGTAACTCAGTAGTTAAATCTTCACGTGTTTGTTCAAGCGTGGTGTGAAGATTTTGTTCCATTGCGTCTAACTGTCGCTGTGTTTGTCTCTGGTGTTGTTCCATTGTGTCTAACTTTTCAAGATTTTGTTCCATTGTGTCTAACTTTTGAAGCTTTTGCTGTGTTTGTCTCTGGTGTTGTTCCATTGTGTCTAACTTTTGAAGCTTTTGCTGTGTTTGTCTCTGATTTTGTTCCATTTGTTGTATTAATTGTAATAACAATGCACTGGTGTCTGAAACATGTTCCTCAGTGCTTTTCGGCAGTGAATTTGCACCGGCAATATTCACATTTTGACAAGCAGAAAATGTGTCTTGACTTATTTGAGAAAACGGTGAGGACCCAAAACCTGAATCTACAGTATTTGCGAGATTGTGTCCTGTCATTTCGGCTTCCTGAGGCGAGCTGTTGCCGACCGATCGATCGATAATGCTTCCCTGTTCACTAATTGTTTCACTGTCTTCGCCATTATTTGCCGCCCACTCTATTTCCCTATGCACAATTACCAAATTACTACTTCGAATGTCTGTTAATTCATTACACAGTGGTGCCGATAAGCTACGCTCGTCGTCACTATTATTTCTCAGTTTACTTTGGAGCCTAGTGTTACGTTTTTCACACGACATTATTGTCACAATACTTCACACGATAACACAGAAAAGCACAATTTGAAGAGCAAAAATAAGAGAACACATTAACATAGCACTGAAAATAATATCTACTTAATTGCAAGCGCAGCTGCGAAATACTTGGTGCAAATCTACATGCATGCCACAACTGTTCTACTGTACAACAATGAAAGACTGCAACTGCAAAGGAAATTCTCTCTATGATTACGCGCTGGCAATGAACAAAAGCTACACTAATTACACAAACTACAAGAAAAAAATCGAAGATTCCAGTCAGGTATCCACGGCTAAGGGTCGCCATATGAAACGTGCCCTTTAAACAGTTATACAGGACTGTGTTTAAACTGACACACAATATTTTTTAGCGCAACGCAATCTGACTTTCAAACATCCCTACAAAAGAATGGCCCTGACTAACATTAACCTATACCTTTCACAAATCATTTACCTCACCAAAAATCTTCGTTACTCGAACTACTGCAATACAGCGAGCGCCACTACTGCTAGCTAAATAAAAGATTCAAATTACTGGAGGCACGAACTACTGATAGGCATAGTTAGCAAATGAAAGATTTTAATGGAGAACAAACAATGTATTTACCTTAATATTGTTGAAAAATCATAGTATACATAGCAGTTCATGACATCCTCTCTTACAAATTTCAAAACTTCGCCATTTCTCTCCCCACATTCACAACTGCTGGCGGCTCACCTCCAACTGCGCAACGCTACGCGCTGTTCACATCCAGCTGCCGCTGCCCAACACTACAATGGCAGACAACAATGCAAACTAGCCACAGACTGCACACAGCACAGCCAGTGATTTTCATACAGAGCGCTACGTAACGTTGCCAATAAGAAAACAAACAGCCTACTTACAATACCCATGGCGCCGGGTAGTGAACTGATGGTTCAGCTAATGTTTCGTCGACCGTACACGTATCTATAAGGACCTCCAACTCCTCCAGTAAATGAAACTTTTTGAAATTCTCAGGACAATAGAAGATGCAGAGAGCATCAAGCATTTGTAGCTTCACGCGCTCGGCATGTAGAGTGCAGCATTATTCGACCTTTTCTGCTTAACAAATGCTCGTTAAATCCCATTCCAAACATTCTTTTAGTTTGACCAATGCAGAATTTGTGGCAGAGATTGAACTTCAATTTGTAAACGCCAGAGCATGCATACCAAACTTCAGTAGGTCACTCATTATGCAAGTAAGAGTTCTGAACTTTATTATGCGGTGAAACAGCCACACAGACTTCGTGTTTTTTGAATAACTGATACGATAGTTTCTTTGCAAACGGAAGCTTTGTACGTGACCGCTTGACGCTCTTGTCGATAAGCTGCGGCGGCATCTCTGTGTATTATGTTTAAATGTGTACATATCTTTGTGAGTGTGGTCCCACCACTGCATCATTGTGGCCTGCTGGTGCGACTTTATTAAGATATGTCTCGTTCAGTTTGATTATCTATTTAATACTCTAGCCCTCGGTTATACCATAAAATATTACTTGTTTTTGACTAGGTCACTGCAGGTTCGTCCGATTAGACGTGTGTTTGGATCGAGCACGGGGCTGTTTCGTGGTTTTTAAAATGTTGAAAAGGAACATTTTAAGGTCTGTAACGGTTCCTCATTCACATTTAGAATCGTGGAAGCTAGTACCATACCTTAACGCAGTCTTTTTTGATATCCCTATAGATAGTCTGTCCACAGCTCGTGGTCTCGCGATAGCGTTCTCGTTTCCCGAGCACGGGGTCCCCGGTTCGATTCCCGGCGGGGTCAGGGATTGTCACCTCCCCCGAGATGTCTGGGTGTTGGTGTGTCGTCTTCATCATCGTCATTGATCCCCATTAAGGTCGAAGGCAGGCAACGGCAAACCACCTCCATTAAGACATTACCTAGTACAGCAGTGCGGGTCTCCCGCATCGTTTCCCTACGCTTTGTCAAGAAGCATGGGACTTCATTTCCGTTTATAGATAGTCTGAAAATGCCTCACGAAGCAGAAAATGGGCATTAACAAAGGAATAAACTGCAACCAAGACTGTTTTCAAATCAAGTATTTTACGTACGGTTGCTGTATTAGACAGCCTAATGGGTGAAACGTATTTTATAAACCTCACGCCGGAGGTTCGAGTCCTCCCTCGGACATGGCTGTGTGTGTTGTTCTTAGCATAGGTTACTTTAAGTAGTGTGTAAGTCTAGGGATCGACGACCTCTGCAGTTTGGTCCCTTAAGAACTCACGTCTCAACATTTGGTTTATAGATATTCTGTTTTCTCAGTTTTGTTTAAATTTCTGACTTTACCATAAAAACCAAAGATAATTGGAATGTTTTCGAAACTATGTGTCAAGAGAATTAAGATTTCTATGAAGTCTGCTTAAGAATGGGCTAGGAGGCCGCCCGGTGTGGCCGAGCGGTTCTAGGCGCTACAGTCTGGAACCGCGCGACCGCTAAGGTCGTAGGATCGAATTCTGCCTAGGGCATGGATGTGTGTGATTTCCTTACGTTAGTTAGGTTTAAGTAGTTCTAAGCTCTAGGGGATTGATAACCTCAGATGTTAAGTCCCATAGTGCTCAGAGCCATTTGAACCAATGGGCTAAGAGCAGTTATGAAATCTCTTTGGACAGAAGCACGGATCAACTAAACACTGGGTTTCCGTATGAAGGGGTGATAATGTTATATTCCAAAGCCGCAAAATGTAAATTTGCCAGGAGAACATTTCAAAAGTTGCAAATAAATCCATAAACCACATATCAGTTTTTCTGGGTATCCAACACAAGTAGGTCATTTCTTCAGTTAATATATACGAGGTGCATAGTTATTTTGTGAAAAAAGTTATCAATAAAAAAACATTTTATCACTGGGTGACGTAACATTGACTTTTAGCCTGTCTCATACTAAAAGAAGAGAAGGTTTACAAAATTGTGAACATCAAGGTATAACATAACTTCCTGTGACAGTTACTATTATATTTCAAGCAATATAACCAATATCTATCACATCTGTGTCATTTTTGTTTCATTTTCCTCCTTTGTTTCACTCAGACTCTTGAAGTATACCTTCGAAACATCTGATATATATGGCATTAATGACGAAACATCTTTCAGTTTTTTCCTCACAAATTCGAATGCGTTTTAGGTAGTTCTTTGATAGCTTGAATGCAGTAAGCTTTTGATGTGATCGTCCTATTTTAGTGGTATTTCCAGTTCTAAATTCTGAAACCAGTGTATTGGTACCTAAATTTTAAATGTGATTTCATTCTTCCATCGTAACGAAAAGACGTTGCTTCCGAGAATCTGAACTGCGATCCATCATCACGTTTGTCCTTCTTTGTAAGGTATCAGATCTATAAAGTCTCCCTGCTTCATTTTAACAACTGAAAATGGCTTTTTTCTGAGAAATCTTTAATGACTCGAACCCAGTCATCAGGGGTCTGCCCTCTGGGGTATCTGTCCTTAACATGATTCTCAGTTCGACCGAGATCTCGGTCACAGAGCAGTCGTGTGTGGCCAGCTTGTGGAAACCAATCTTCAACGGCCTTAAATTTTCCTTACTACACTAGTGATCTCTCTAGTGCCACAAATGCTCAGTTTTTGCCTTGGCCTCTGCAATTATCACTAAAGATGTGAAGAATGATTGCTTGAGACTGTACTCTTTCTAGGAATTTTATCAGAGAGCTTCCTATCCCGTCAGATCCTCGCTTTGCACCGTCTTTCCTCCAAATGAACGTATGTCCCTTTTCAGACACACAATCATGAATAACTAAATGACACATTCATAATTTCGTTTTATAGAATGCAAGCCCAGACGTCAGTATCGGTGATGGGAAACTTTGTTGTAGATCAAAGGCTATTGTAAAATATTTCTCAAAATTTTCTCTAGCTAACATGGGAAGCTGTGTAATGATATTTTGTTCTGCAAATGCTTTGGAGTGATGTACGGCCCTTTCAGTTTTGAATCTTCTGATCATATCTTCAGAGTTGGTCAAGTGTAAGTGTGCTTTTTCAGTTTGAATTTGAAATTCATCACATGCATGACGTCTGATGAAGGAGGCAACTTAAGACAAATATTAAAACTGTCGTTGAAAATATCTCTAACAAATTTTGGTACCTTTACTTGTGGTGCATTATTTTCTTCACAATACTAAAATAATGTTCTTGATGTAAACAGATCGACATGACGTGGTCGAAGTACACTTTATTAAGAGTCCGTGAGCGGCTGCAGTGATTGGCATATTTAGGTACATTATTTATGTAGTTTTGAACTGTCTGAATTATTTACAGTGAAATTTTCCTTGATTGGTTCCCCTCTTCTCCTGCAAACAAAGAAAAAAATTCGTTTTAAATTTAAATGCTGAGGTCAGGAAACTTTATTGATTTTTTATTGAATATGATACTTAAAGAAAGAAACACAAATAAACAGAATACAAGATTATTATGGATTTTCTTGGAAGCAGTACCAATTAAATTACAGTCTACATCTTCCATCTCTTGTAGAAGTGCAGTGACCATCTCGCAATCACTTCTGTAATTTCATAAGACGTCCTTGATTGTTTTGGAGCCCATGCACACTTAAGCAGTCATTAACCTTAACCTGGTACTGAAAGTAATCATTCGCTGTGAAACTGCGCTTTTCCATTCCTTTGGGTACCTGAAATCAAAATGATAATTTTATCTACAAAAATCACATAATACAAAAATTTAATTTCCGAATTTCATTAATCATAATTATCTCCTCAGTACTTATTCCACCTTAATATTACTCAAAAGGTCATTATTTTGACATCCCAAGCCCTCCATATCCCAGAAAGTTAGGAATATCTGCTCTACACATTCATGAATTTTGCACCAACACTTGTATTCATATAGGCATTCAGGACCAAGATTTTTAGCACCGATAGTTCGTCCTGTTTTATCAGATATGTATTATCTGGCAGAATTTCTATGACGTTTACATTTTACCATTTTCCAGTTGTTTGTATTTCTTCTTTATTTTCTTCCTTCAGGTATTTTAGCAGGTGATACTTCTAGAGGTCTTTTACATATGTCAGCATCCTAAGTCAAACAAAATGTTCAGAACCATAAAGACCAACATATATAACATAATTAACATATTATACATATAGCCTTATAATGCTGAAATTATTACCAGTAATGCAGTAATTAATAGGTGAAGGATTATTTCTTTATGATGTTCACATTCGTATTTTAATTAGCGTGTAAATGATGGTCATAATTCCTCAGTAACATTTAAGTATGATACAGACAAACGCCGGAATGTTTTTCATGTCTAAAAGATTAAGTGTTGTAGATTACCATGTAATTTTCGGATGAATGTACATCAGGAGGACAATAACTGCTTTCACTGGACGAATAATATTCATCATAACCAAACATTACTTTCTCAGAATGTTCTTTTTCTGTTACACATGGAAAAATCTCTTCTCTGCAAGCGCCATTTCACTGTGGCTTTGGATTGTTTCACACACGGAAAAGACTAGTTCCTCAATGAGTGAGAACAATAAATGTCTCTGCAATCTGGTGAATGAAAGTTAAAATATTTTTGCAATAGCTTCCCCTGTTAAATAGAAACTGTGTAACTATACATTCTTTGTTTCTCTGTTTGCATCGTCTTACACAATCTGCTGTAAATAAATAGTCAAAAAAAGTAGCTCAACGGATTATATAAAGCTAAGCCAGAATTTTTAAACAATCGTTGAAAGAATATCCTATCCTTAAATTCACCATCCCATGGCAGCCCTCCTCTACTTTCAGTGGTGTAAACATCGATCTCTTTCACACACGAGGAAGTTAAAACAGAAACAAGAGTCCGATAAAAAGAAGTCTCAAACAATTTTTAGTGGTCATAGAAGAATTTTTTCAGATCTTGAAGCCGGGAAGATTAAAAACGAATACATGTTATTATAAAAACAAGTGCGATCAAGAAGAGAGATATCTCATTCTTTGGACGTCTGATAAGCATAAATCTGACGAAACAGATTTAGTAAGGGAACAATAGAAAAATTATGGAACAGTATGAGCAACATTTAACGGATCGCGTGGTCCTATTGGGCCCATAAGTGAATAATAATAACAATAATATTAAAACTGCTCCCTGTGCGCATTAGATGCTACTATTGAATTGTGTATGTCTTGCCAAACAGTGCAGCATAGGTTATAACAAACATACCAGAGCAGGACGCCGCTGGTTGCCATGGGGACGCACGTTAACTTGCCCCACCGCCTTGAGATAATATACCCCTCAGACAATTCGGTAGAATAAAGAAAGTCCAGCTTCATGCTCGGAGTTGTGCGAGGTTTGATTAATAAACTTTAATATGGACATAAATCCAGTGAATTAATTGGAAAAATGACATTATTTACTTTTGAAAAGTAATATTGAAAATCCTATTATAGCAAAAGAACGGAACCCCTGTTAGTCTAGCTATGACTTAAGTCTAGCTATGACTTAAGGTGGATAACAGAAAACTAAACGGCTGTAGCGACCTAACTTTCTTCCGTTATACTGTTACATACGCTCCTCCTTTCCACTGGCGAATCTCACACCCTAGGACGAGGACAGGAGCTCACGCGACCATTCAGAGAAGCCTACAAGTGTCCCTCAACAGGGTCACAGAAACCTATTATTGGTGCCTCTATTACAGATATTACGTTTTGTTTAGTTGTACCATATCAGTTAGACTGGTTTCAGGTTACAATGGTACTGAGATAGTAGAACAGAAAACCCCTTACCTTTTAAGATCCTGTCGATAGTGAATGCTCACTCAGGTTGATTTGCTTTAACAGTTTCTAGTAATTTGCGCCTCGGTCATGTTCTTTGTCACTAGTTCTCAATTCCATTGAAGGCAAAAAAATTCCAGCAAAAAAATTAGGGAAATGAATTTTCGAGAATACATTTGTCTATGTAACATATTGTAGTGATTAACATTGCAAGATCACAGGTTAATCTAAGCACGAGATAAGCCAATGAAAATGTGAAATGCTCGTACGTACAGTAAATAGCCTTATAAGCGCCTGAATGTTAAATTTAGTACGCCAACATGGATGCATTGTGTTGTCAAGGTGTCGGATGTCTGTTTCTGGAATAGAGTTCCATAAGCGTTACACTTGGGTGATCAATACAGGGATGGTTAATGCTGTTTGTGGATGGCGCTAGTGTTGTCGCCCTGTGATGTGCTCCATTGGAGACAGATATGGTGATCGACCATGCTAAGGCAGCATGTCGACACTCTGTACAGCATGTTGAGTTGCAACAGCAGTATGTGGGCGAGCGTTATCCTGTTGGAAAGCACCACCTGGAATGCTGCTCCTCAATGGCAGCATAACAGGTCGAATGACCAGACTGACGCAGAATTTTGCAGTCATGGTGCATGAGATAACCACGAGAGTGCTCCCGCTGTCATACGAAATCGCATCCCAGACCGTTACTACAGTTATAGGCCCAGTATGTCCAGCACGCAGACGGGTTGGTCGCACGCCATCAACTGGCTTTCTCCTAACCAGCACACAGCCAGTGGCTGTACCAAAAAAGAATGAGCTTCCATCAGAAAACACAGCAGGTGGCCTCTACCATGCTCTCCAATGAGCTCTCGCTTTATATCACTGAAGTCGCAAATGGCGGTGGTTTGAGGTCAAGCGTCTGTCTCGCAGCTGTCCTTGAAACAAACGATTTCTAAAAGTTCATAGTGTCACTGTCGTGCCAACGGCTGGTCACATTGCTGCTGCAGGTGCAGTACGATCCGCCAGAGCTATATGCCGAACATGATGGTATTCCCTCTCGGCAGTGTCAAGTGGATCTCCCGAGTCCGGTCTTCCTGCAGCCGTTTATTCTGGCGACAGCAGTCGTGTAGAGAGGCTACGTTCCTGCCAAGTCCTTCTTCAGTAACGCGGCAGGAAGATTCAGCTTCCCGTGGCTCTGTCATAACCTTCGGGCAAACTCCGTGAGTTGCTGATAATGGCGTCTTTGTCGCCTTGAAGGCATTCTTGACTAACATCAACTCACCAACCAGGGTAACTAACGCTCATGACAGTTACAGTGTATATTAAAGCAAACCTTATTTGCATCCCCACAGCCGCGCTACTAGCGCCAGTCTTATGCGACTGGCACGAAATTTGAATAGACATCATCTATCAGACAACTCCTTGGCATTACGATATTTCTTCCTTCAGTGCATGAAAATATATTATCTTTGTGATAAGTAAAGTGTTCAAATTTTCTGGAGATGTATGATGAGGGCCGTTGTCAAGTAACATAATATATCGACTCTGGAAGTTAGGATGAAGTTTTTCTTCAACCAGTAAACGTAATTTTCCATATTCAAAGCATCAGTTTTCTCCAAGCGTTCGACGAGGTTTTTCCATTTTGGTTCGTTGAAGAAGTAGCAAAAAGCAGCTGCACTTATCTAGTTACATACAGCTGATGTCCCAAAGATGTTTATACGGACTGTAGTGACCACCCACCACGGAGCATCAACATCTACATCTACATCTACATGATTACTCAGCAATTCACATTTAAGTGCTTGACAGAGGTTTCATCGAACCACAATCATACTATCTCCCTACCATTCCACTCCCGAACAGCGCGCGGGAAAAACGAACACATAAAGCTTTCTGTTCGAGCTCTGATTTCTCTTATCTTATTTTGATGATTATTCCTACCTATGTAGGTTGGGCTCAACAAAATATTTTCGCATTCGGAAGAGAAAGTTGGTGACTGAAATTTCGTAAATAGCTCTGGCCGCGACGAAAAATGTCTTTGCTTTCATGACTTCCACCCCAACTCGCGTATCATATCTGCCACACTCTCTCCCCTATTACGTGATTATACAAAACGAGCTGCCCATTTTTGCATCCTTTCGATGTCCTCCGTCAATCCCACCTGGTAAGGATCCCACACCGCGCAGCAATATTCTAACAGAGGACGAACGAGTGTAGTGTAAGCTGTCTCTTTAGTGGACTTGTTGCATCTTCTAAGTGTCCTGCCAATGCAACGCAACCTTTGGCTCGCCTTCCCCACAATTTTATCCATGTGGTCTTTCCAATTGAAGTCGTTCGTAATTTTTACACACAGGTGCTTAATTGAATTGACAGCCTGGAGAATTGTACTATTTATCGAGTAATCGAATTCCAACGGATTTCTTTTGTAACTCATGTGGATCACCTCACACTTTTCGTTATTTAGCGTCAACTGCCACCTGCCACACCATACAGCAATCTTTTCTAAATCGCTTTCCAACTGATACTGGTCTTCGGATGACCTTACTAGACGATAAATTGCAGCATTATCTGCGAACAACCTAAGAGAGTTGCTCAGATTGTCACCGAGGTCATTTATATAGATCAGGAACAGCAGAGGTCCCAGGACGCTTCCCTGGGGAACACCTGATATCACTTCAGTTTTACTCGATGATTTGCCGTCTATTACTACGAACTGCGACCTTCCTGACAAGAAATCACGAATCCAGTCCCACAACTGAGACGATACCCCATAGGCCTGCAGCTTGATTAGAATTCGCTTGTGAGGAACGGTGTCAAAAGCTATCCGGAAATTTAGAACTACGGAATCAACTTGAGATCCCCTGTCGATAGCGGCCATTACTTTGTATGAATAAAGAGCTACCTGCGTTGCACAAGAAGAATGTTTTCTGAAACCAGTTCTGAAACCAGTCCTTCAGTCATTTTCCCTCGAGGTTTTATGCGGTTGTTTCCACTATTAGCCGCAGAAAAGGTTATTTCAGACAGACAAAACTTTATGACTCAGAAGTATAAAACTCTGCACACAAAAGATGTCGCCTATGCGACCAATATTGACACATATCATCATTTGGCAATTTTTATAGTATTTGCCATTACGGGACAAATCGAATGGAGTAGAACCGTTGAAGGTATCGTGCCATCATTTTCGTGCATTGATTTAGGCAAACTACAAAATGATCAAAACGGACTAATTAGAAGGAAACTGAACCATTCAGGTAAAGCTAACTGCTCACATAAACGCTTGAAATTGACTTCTCATAAATACTAGTCAATATAGGCAAATTTAACCTTGGCTACAGTTCCTAGCAATTCGTGGTTAGAGGCTACGAAGAAATACAATTTTAACCATAGTAAAATTCTTTTGATTGTAACAATTTTCACCCTGAACTTCTGAGTTAATAAGACGTGTCACAGATAATCGTGACTTGTTGGGATTAACCTGCAAGTAACGCATCTGAGTAAGTACGTAGTGGACAATAATCAAAAACGGAAGACGTTCAACCAATTTCTTTAATAAAGCTACTATTTAAACTTCAGCTCCTGTCTGTGAGAAAGCATATTGGGACACTTTGCAGAACCTGAAACGATTGTTAGCGGGCATCCGCCTGTACCTGGCTTGGGTATCGACGGAAGTGAGCTGTTGCAGGGAAGAAAAAGTTTCTGATCCAACTCGGCAGAGCTGACAGCCGCAGAGGGTGGGGAGAACGAAGTTTGTGGCCGAACTCGTTATCGAGGTAGTAACTCCGAAGTCACGTGCCGCGAAACTCTTTCTCGGATCATCCGGAACAGAACACGTCAATTTGGTGCCAGAGAATTCGATAACACCTGTAAGAGTTCTGATTTACTTCAAGAAGTTAATAAGGTGGAAGGTAGGAGAAGTGGAGTCGGATTTTTCAAGAGTGTATCTTCCACGTTAATGAAGATCGTAATTTACGGTGAAATTTAACTTAGGGCTGAGTGTTGTTTTTTGGTACATTTCTCAGACATCGCCTCTAGCCAGCCTTGTAATTGTAGTTTAACATATTTCCTTATTCCATTTTTAAATGTTTACGTTCATGGCTCATGTGCTGCAGTCTTTTTATGAAATTAACAAAAACATACTCCTGAAAATTAAGGTTGTTCCAAATGTCAAAACGTGTCCCAAAGTAAAACATTGTCATGTATCTAGGAACAAATAATCAATAGAAATTTAAAAGTGTTGCAATCGGGAAAACCTTGTCAGTACTGTATTTAATAGTCTACCTGTTACATTATTAACTTACTACACAGCAAGGCAACACTCTATGTGCCAGAAGCAGAAAACCTGCATACAAAACATTTCGTCTCTGCAATAAATATTGTCGCACATCATCGTTTTACAATTTTTAATAGCATTTACCATTGCAGGACAGGATCAATAAAATTAAGCCGCGGTATTATCAAAAAACAATTAATATAGAGAAGTAGAGAGCCCAAATTTCGTCATCTTAGTAGGGTAGGACCTATATAAGCTCTGAACCCTGAATTTATTCTCCACTTGTAGGCTGTTAAATTTTTATAACTCACTAAAACCAGTATGTGGCTAAACGTTAACGCTGAAAAACAGAAATAGATAAAAGTGTTGACAGTTTCGTCCGCCATAAAAATTTTCAAAAATTCAATTAATTCAAATGTTCAATTGTTTTCATTATGAAATTCACAAATACCTTGACTATTATAAATCAATGGAAGACCACGAATGAACGATGTTTTCAAGTTATTATAAGCCTTCTAGAGATGTGCCATATGTGAATTAGAATGGCTGGGTGGAAGAAGAGCATGTTTCGCGATAAGAAATCAAGCATTTTGTGCAACGAATCCATTTCTCTCTGCTTGTCTATTTCAATAGGGAAAAGCAAAATAATCTCTAAAAACAGCAAATAAAATTAATTTTTAATAACAGTTAAAATTTCGTCCCTGATATAGGAAAACAGGAACCGCAACGGGAGACGAAATTACGAACATCCTCAGGTTTATTATAATGGCAGCTAGAGCATCATAGGCCAGACCGTTGCCAGTAGTGATTACAAGACAAACACGACTGAAGTAACGCCCAATAGTTGAACACAAACCAGTGCTCAATCTAGGAATAGCACACTGTTAATCTGACTGATCCACTGGCTCACCTCAGGGCGAAAAGATGAACTCTCTCGTACACGGACGCCAAACGTGCTGTACAAGGCAGACTCTCTCAACAGAAGTATGGAGTGATGTCGCTCTCCACGCACAGTTAAACATTTCTTACCAACTGCAGAAACCGGAAATCCTAGGAGGACGAAATAAGGAGCAGGGAAGATATTAGGAGCCGTTACGGAAAAAGTTTACTACAGTTTGAAAGAGAAGCTATTTGTAACTAGCACAAATTTTCAAGAGAGGAAAAAATTATTAAAACATTACAGAAACTCAGTTCATTTGTAAATATCATGTCCTCCATGGCCGAAGACGTTCTTCCGTTTCAAGGTATAAGATGGTGCACGACGGACGAAGTGTGGCTTAACTGTCTGCATGTTGTAAAAATAGTTCCAAAATATGTAGCGCTAAATTCTGAACCCGAAGAATTTGTCAGCATTATACAGCACTTGAATGTGTGGAACGCGAAATATTTACATATGATACGCAAAACACAACCTCATGTCTAACAACAACAAAAATTGTAGAAAATGGCGCGAACTGCATATAGCGGTCTCTGGTGCTCATTTCTTCACATGATTCTAAAATCAGTCACTAGACCAAAGTACTTACCAAAAAGCATCGCGTTATCCTGGATACATTATTCTAAGAACTATGCTTTATACTTTGGACTACAAATCTGACGTTTCCTTATGAACTATCCGCCTGTGCTAGGATATAGCTTCTAAATTGACGTATATTCAGCCTTAGAATATTTTTCACAATTAAGTTTAGTTTCAAAGTTTTAATTACCTGTCAAAAATGTTCAATGTTTTCTACATTGGACGCACGACGAACTTACAGATGACATTCAAACTCGTCCCATGCTTCTGTGGAAATGTCTGGGATATTACATTAAATGCTGTTACTATACGGCATAGCATTTCACCCATAGGGGTAGGTGTTGGAAGATCATACACAGCGTCTGTCATAAATACCCACCAAAAAAAGTGACGTAGCGTGAGATCAAGCGACCTTGAATGGAAATGGTGTTTTACGTTATTCATACGCACTTTACTTGTAGGAGGTACAGTGCCACATTCACGACCAATATCGTACCTCATAGCTGTAACGGAAGAGCACCTATTGAAACGAAGAAAGCAAAACATCAATTATGTTTGTATTCTCGTTGTGTCGACTCCTCGACACTGGACAATACAACTCATTTTTATAAAAGCAGTGTGGGAGGGAAATGGGTGAAGCACAAGAGGAAATACCATTTCTTACAAAATAAAACTCAAAGATAGTGAACCATCAAACATATTAATGCAACCACTTTATAATACGTGTCTTTGAATCAGTTTAGCTTATCTCAGATTTGTTCACGTTATTTTGCTGCCAGATGCAAGGAAATTCTATATTCACACTTTCAGTAGCCCCTGTCATTTGCTGCCAACACGAAAAGAATATCGCGATTTGAAGGCTCAGCTCTACTGGATGTGTTCAAACTCCCGAGAAATCTGACATTTTCATTTGCAATGTGAATACAGGCGGACGAAGAAATAGTTTTGAAATTGCATGACAGATGGCCCTGTGTACACTTGTTTTCTCGTTCTAGTTCTCTTCAGTCTGATCATCGTTTTCTTTGGGTCTTTGTAAAACTTCGACGCGGAGTCGGCCTTGTTACTATGCAGTTGGCGATATTAGCTTCAGAGACTGACCGGATGCCCTTCCTGTCACCACCCCTTACCCCTCCCCCCCTTACCCCCCCCCCCCCCCCCCCCCCCCCCCAGGAATTGGTGTACCCCCAAGCTGTCTGCGCCTAGTGTAAGCTATAAAAGAGTGTGAACGTCTTTCAAATGCCTGCAAATCGAGTACTTGATGCAGGACGTGGGGACCAGCCCAGTATTCACCTATAAGCCACATCCAGGCTGGCCGGCACACCAGCTCTCGTTGTTGATACGCAGGACGGATTCGATCTGGGGCAGGCGCGCCTACCAGATTCCAGGAAGCAGCGCATTGTCGCTCTCGGCTAAACCTGGAGGGTCAGTTCTTTTGAGTCTGATACTGAACAGAAATGTCAATCTGGTAGACGTTGTTGAACGTGAGTTAAGTTCTCGTCAATCAGAAAATCGTGTTTTCATCTTCCATACGGGGTGTGTTGAAATAATAACGGGTATTTTGTAGTTTAGCGTGCTGTATTGATCGAATCTGCGCATCTATCTCGCTGCTGTATTGGTAAACACGGCTGAAAAGTATCTGTGAGGTACCATAAAAGATACTTAACAGTGTTACCAGCTGCCAGAACGATTATACGTATTTTTGTAGTATCGACATTTATTTATCTTGCATGTTATTGGATGAGATTTTGGATTGAATTTTGCAACAAAAACATAAGGACTCGAAACGAAGTCTTAGAAATGTTTAATGTTGCTTTTGGAAAGTCTGCTGTGAATAAAACACGAGTTTACGTTCAGATCATATACGAGTCAGGCTTCTTTCATAATACGCTGATACAACATCTCTATATATAGCAATCATATACAGCCGCTCGCTCAAAGGAAAATTCGTGCCATTCTGGAAAGTTGCACAAGTCACACCAATACCGAAGAAAGGAAATAGGAGTAATCCGCAGCATTACAGAGCCATGTCGCTGTCCTTGATTTATAACGAGATTTGGAAAATAACATTATGAGTTATCTCGAAGGAACCGATTAATTGACAAACAGCCAACACGGATTCAGACAATATCGTTCTTATGAAACGCATCTAGCTCTCTATATTCGGGACTGATGACCTCAGCGATTTGGTCAAACAGAACTAACCAGGAAATTCCAAGTACTCTCTATATTCACGAAGCAATTAATGCTATCAACAGGGGATATCAAACTGGTTCCATATTTTTAGATTTCCAAATGGCTTTTGACAATGCTCCTCGTAAGCGACTTCTAATCAGATAGTGTGCCTACGGAGTATCACCTCATTTGATTTCCTGTTAGGAAGGTCACAGTACGTAGTAATCGTTGGAAAAATCAACGAGTAAAACGGAAGTGATATCCAGTGTTCTAAAGAAAGTAAGTGTTATAGGCCCTCTGCTATTCCTGATTGACATAAAGATCTAGGAGGCAGTCTGTGGCGTTCTCTCAGATTATTTGCAGATGATGCTGTCATTCACAGTAATCAGATGATGAAAACAAATGATTTACACAGAATGTCTTGTATGGTGCGAAAAGTGCAAATTGGACTTAAATAATGGAAATGAGAAGTCATCCACGTGAGTACTAAAAGGAATCCTCTGAATTTCGATTACACGATAGAACACACAACTCTAAGGGCTGAACATCCAAGTAAACACTTAGGGATTCCAGTTACCAATAACTGAAAATTACACAATCACATAGATACTGTCGTGGGGAAAGCAAACGGAAGGCTGCTATTAATTGGCAGAGCACTTGCAAAATGCTACAAGTCTTATAAAGAGACTGCTTACGCTTCACTTGTCATCGAAAAGTTCAAAGAAAGGCGGCTCGTTTTGCACGAGGCGTGTTTCTTAAGTAAGGTCCGTTTGAACATAGGTACACAACAAAAGGTTATTTCAAGAAAATAAGTTTATTTTCAGAAAGTACATACTTTATTTTTCGACATAGTCGCCCAGTTTGTTCAAACACGTATCATACCTCTCAACCAATTTTAAAATATCCTCTTCATAGAAACTTGCCGCCTGCTCTGATAACCAAGAGTTCACTGCCGTTTTCACGTGTTAGTCATCATTGTAACGCCTTTGAGGTGTTGTTTGAGGTGGAGGAACAGTTGGTAATCGCTCAGCGCAAGATCAGGACTGTGGGGTGGGTGGTCTAAAACTTCCCAGCCTAAACTGTCCAATAAATCGCGTGTCTGACCTCCTGCGTGAAGTCTTGCATTTTCATGGAGAAGGACAATTCTCTTTGTCAGCACACCGCGTCTTTTCTTTTGAATGGCACTGCACAGCTTTCTCAGTGTTTAGCAGTATGCTTCTGCATTGATAGTGGTGCCTCGTTGCTTGAAGTCTACCAAAAAAACACCATGCCTATCCCAAACACCGACGCCATGATTTTGCGCTGAGACATAGTCTCTATGGCCTTCACTTTTACAGGAGAGTGTGTGTGTCTCCATTCCATGGACTGTTGCTTCGATTCGGGCGTGATATGCGAAACCCATGTTTCGTCTCCGATTACGATCTGACTAAAGTAGCAATCGCCTTCTTCGTGATAACGAGTCAAGAACTTCATCGCACATTCAAATCTTTTGATCTTGTGGTCCTCTTTCTGGAGTTTCGGGACCTAACGGGAGCCCACCTTCCTAAACTTTAGGTGTTCAGAAACAATGTTGTAAAGCACTGATCTCGACACGTCAGGAAATTCGTTTGAGAGACCTGTTACTGTGAAGCGCCTGTTCTCACGAATCCTCACTTCAACTGAATCCACTAGATCGTCTGTAATCAAAGAAGAGCGACTGGAACAGTCCTCATCATGGACGTTGTCACGGGCATCTTTAAATTCTCGTACCCACTTACGCACTTTGCTTCCACTCATAATACACTCCTGGAAATTGAAATAAGAACACCGTGAATTAATTGTCCCAGGAAGGGGAAACTTTATTGACACATTCCTGGGGTCAGATACATCACATGATCACACTGACAGAACCACAGGCACATAGACACAGGCAACAGAGCATGCACAATGTCGGCACTAGTACAGTGTATATCCACCTTTCGCAGCAATGCAGGCTGCTATTCTCCCATGGAGACGATCGTAGAGATGCTGGGCGTAGTCCTGTGGAACGGCTTGCCATGCCATTTCCACCTGGCGCCTCAGTTGGACCAGCGTTCGTGCTGGACGTGCAGACCGCGTGAGACGACGCTTCATCCAGTCCCAAACATGCTCAATGGGGGACAGATCCGGAGATCTTGCTGGCCAGGGTAGTTGACTTACACCTTCTAGAGCACGTTGGGTGGCACGTGATACATGCGGACGTGCATTGTCCTGTTGGAACAGCAAGTTCCCTTGCCCGTCTAGGAATGGTAGAACGATGGGTTCGATGACGGTTTGGACGTACCGTGCACTATTCAGTGTCCCCTCGACGATCACCAGTGGTGTACGGCCAGTGTAGGAGATCGCTCCCCACACCATGATGCCGGGTGTTGGCCCTGTGTGCCTCGGTCGTATGTAGTCCTGCTTGTGTCGCTCACCTGCACGGCGCCAAACACGCATACGACCATCATTGGCACCAAGGCAGAAGCGACTCTCATCGCTGAAGACGACACGTCTCCATTCGTCCCTCCATTCACGCCTGTCGCGACACCACTGGAGGCGGGCTGCACGATGTTGGGGCGTGAGCGGAAGACGGCCTAACGGTGTGCGGGACCGTAGCCCAGCTTCATGGAGACGGTTGCGAATGGTCATCGCCGATACCCCAGGAGCAACAGTGTCCCTAATTTGCTGGGAAGTGGCGGTGCGGTCCCCTACGGCACTGCGTAGGATCCTACGGTCTTGGCGTGCATCCGTGCGTCGCTGCGGTCCGGTCCCAAGTCGACGGGCACGTGCACCTTCCGCCGACCACTGGCGACAACATCGATGTACTGTGGAGACCTCACGCCCCACGTGTTGAGCAATTCGGCGGTACGTCCACCAGGCCTCCCGCATGTCCACTATACGCCCTCGCTCAAAGTCCGTCAACTGCACATACGGTTCACGTCCACGCTGTCGCGGCATGCTACCAGTGTTAAAAACTGCGATGGAGCTCCGTATGCCACGGCAAACTGGCTGACACTGACGGCGGCGGTGCACAAATGCTGCGCAGCTAGCGCCATTCGACGGCCAACACCGCGGTTCCTGGTGTGTCCGCTGTGCCGTGCGTGTGATCATTGCTTGTACAGCCCTCTCGCAGTGTCCGGAGCAAGTATGGTGGGTCTGACACACCGGTGTCAATGTGTTCTTTTTTCCATTTCCAGGAGTGTAGTATCACCGTACACTTCGCAAATCTGTCGATGAATTTCTGCAGCAGACAGGTTCCTTGCTGACAAAAACCGTATCACTGAGCGAACCTCACACGCGGCGGACGAATTGATAGTCATAACCATTTTGAAAGTACAGAATAGAACCGTACAGGATAGCTAAAGAGCTGAAACTCAGCACAGTTGTTCCCGAGGCATGCCGGTACACGATGCAAGCGCTCGTTGCGGTAAGCGTGCGAGCTACTAGTGTCTACAACAAAACGAACCTTACTTAAAAAACATGCCTCATATTATTGAAAAACAGGGAAGAGAATGCCAGGGATGTGGTCCGCTTATTGGCGGGGCAATCATTAAAACAAAGTTGTGTTTCGTTGCGACATGATCTTCTCAAAAAATTTCAGTCACCAACTTTCTAATCAGAATGTGAAAATATTTTGTTGCTGTCCACCTATATGGGAGGAAAGTTCATCTAATTAGAATAAAATAAATCGGAGCTGGTACGGAAAGACTGAAGTGATCGTTTTTCCTGCGTGTTTTTCGAGAGTGGACCGGTAGAGAAACAGCTGGAAGATGGTTTGATGAACCCTCAGCCAGGCACTTAATGGTGAATTAAGTGATCATGTAGATGTAAACTTATATACGTGTGGTGTAAGCGTTTCTAAGAAGGCCATGAAGACGCTCAAGATGACGAGCGCTCTGGATGCCTCATCACATCATAAACCGACAAGATCATGGAAAAAACGAAAGAAATGCTTACAGGAACGATCGTCATATCGCAACCAGAGAACCAACTTTGTTTCCATCAGGAACCGTTGCGCACAGCGACCGTATACTGTAAGGAAGGAGAGGTACACGGCAGTCAGTCACCATCCCATTAGTTTCTCTTATACTTGCAAATCTAGATCTGCAGGGAGAAGAAAAACTAATGGGATCGCATCTGACTGCTGTGTACCTCTCCTTGCTTAAAACCAGAGACGACGCTTATGGTGTTGGCGGAAATTTTCCTGTATGTTTTGGATATGAAACCTGTGACAGGAACATATGTTACAAAATTGTTCAATTTAGAACAAACACAGCGGCGAACATAAGCTGCAGACGAGGCACTAGTTGAAGTCATAAACGGTAAGAAACTACTGGAAAATAATTACAGGTAGTGAAAAATGGGTTTGAGGTTGAAACTAGGACCTAATCGCCATAATAGCACTATTCAAGATAGCCGAGACAGAAAAAAACTCGACGGGTGGGACCCAATGAGAAGGTTATGCTTCTATTTTAACGGCATAATCCACTATGATTTCTTGCCATAAATATCGTTTGTGTGAAGTAATCCGAAAAAAAACGATGTCATTTGTATAGAAACAATTGATGGCTTTACCCCCACGATAGACCATTCGCTCACACTTCGATGATTCTTTGTGAATTTTTGGCGAAAACAATACTGTAATGATGCGATAGCCTCCTAATTCGCCAGACGTTGCTCCTTACGCGTATCTATCACGAAAAATAGAGAAAACTTTGAAAGATCGTCGTTTTGTAACAGTAGATGAGATTAAAAAGAACTGCCGAGAGAGCTAAAACCCATTCCGAACACAGTTAGAGAAGGGCTGGAAAAGTTGCCGGCATAAGTGTATTGGAGCTAATGGGGGCTATTTTTAAGGCCGTAAGGTTTATATAGACGAACAAATAAAAACATTTTTTCAGAAAACCGAAATTACAGTTACACTATGTGATCAAAAGTATCCGGACACCCCCAAAAACGTACGTTTTTCATATTAGGTGCATCGTGCTGCCACCTAATGCCAGGTACTCCATACCAGCGACCTCAGTAGTCATTAGACATAGTGAGAGAACAAAATGGAGCGATCCGCGGAGCTGACGGACTTCGAACGTGGTCAGGTGATTGGATGTCACTTGTGTCATACGTCTATACGCGAGATTTACACTCTCCTAAACATCCCTAGGTCCACTGTTTCCGATGTAATAGTGAAGTGGAAACGTGAAGGGACACGTACAGCACAAAAGCGTACAGGCCTACCCCGTCTGTTGGCTGACAGAGATCGCCGACTGTTGAAGAGGGTCGTAAAGTGTAATAGGCAGACATCTATTGAGACCATCACAAAGGAATTCCAAATTGCATCAGCATCCACTGCAAGTTAGGCTGGGGGTGACAATAATGGGATGTCATGGTCGAGCGGCTGCTCATAACCCACACTTCACACCGGTAAATGTCAAACGACACCTCGCTTGGTGTAAGGAGCGTGAACATTGGACGAGTGAATAATGGAAAAACGTTGTTTGGATTGACGATCCATGGTACATAATGTGTCTATCCGATGGCAGGAGGTCGGTATGGCGAATGCCCGGCGAATGTCATCTGCCGGCGTGTGTAGTGCCAACAATGAAATTCGGAGGCGATGGTCTTATGGTGTGCTCGTCTTTTGCGTGACATTGCCACAGCACAGGGCTACATTGATGTTTTAATCATCTTCTTGCTTCCCATTGTTGAGGAGAAATTCGGGCACGCCAGCCACACCGACCGACATCGATAGCTCTCCTCAGTGTAACCCTCCGTGAAGAATGGGCTGCCATTCCCAAAGAAACCTTCCAGCTCCTGACTGAACGCATGCATGAGAGAGTGGAAGCTGCCATCAAGGCTGACGGTGGACCAACACCATACTGAATTCCAGCATTATCGATGGAGGGCGCCACGAAATTGTAAGTAATTTTCAGCCAGGTGTCCGGATACTTTTGACCACATAGTGTATTTCTTGTTTGCGTATCGTATAAAGGGAGCCGAGATGATGTTGACATACCGTTCCTGACACGTTTAGTGGCATGCAGTGCAATAGGATAGTAATGAAATTCTCTAAAATGCCTAAACGGACGAAATAAAGGAACGGTCAAATAGCAAAAGAGTTATTCTCTCTCCCCTCACTGCGTAAGTCCTTGTCCTTAAGAACAGAATATTGATCACTCTGAGTAGTAGTACGTAGTATTTTCCATAGAAAGTAAATTTAATGCCCTCTGTTTCTGCTGAAGACGCCGTAGTAGGATTCAATAATATTGTTACAAAACAATTCGTCGAACTAATCAGGCATATCCTCTCCCACAGGAAGAAGCGCATTCTTTATCTGGACATAGTGGAGGCTAAGTAGATGAAAAAATGATGTAAGACACAATGAAATTAATGTGATTTTGCCGTGCACCCGCATTTAATTTCGTAAGTACCAATGATTTGGAATCTCTCAGGCCGCAAGAGCGCCCGGAGCGTTAATGTCGCCGGTAGAGGGCTTGTCGGAGGAGAAGCTAGTTAAGGGCTACGACGACCTAGAGAAAGGGGAGTGACACTGACGACGAAGAGCGCAAGAGAGTAGCGCGTTGTTGTGGCCAAGCGTCTGATGTGGACCGTTGGCAAGAGTGGTGCCTTTGGTCACTCTGGGATTGGCGGTTCCGAGTGTTGGTCGCAGCCGTGAGCATTGTTCGTTAAAGTCTACTTCTGCAGGACGCACAGTATTCGGCGTCTCCTCTGCTATAGAAATTGCAGGCAGTTTGTGTCCATTGTGGTGCCGGATTTGGGTCCGATCTGAGCTTTGCAAGTACTGAATCCGGTGGCGTCTGCTGGATGAGACCCGTCAGTTTCTGACTACGAGTATTCTTTGTACATCCTTCTCTCGGCGCTCTCTAAGGAAGCGTTGGTCAATGAGCGCTGGATTTTACGAGAAATCACGGTGAGCATCTTGTCAGTGTGCACGTCACTTGGTATCGTGTGGTGGGTATTCTGACTCCGTATCCTGTTTGCCCGTTGTTATGTATGCAAATGTCTTATTTATGAAGGTTTTGCCTGGTACTACTTGAGTCCAGTTCTGTCAATGTGTGTGGGCTTGTGGCTGTCACTATTCCAAACTGAATTTAGAACCGAAGGGCATAGAATGCAGATGTAATTCTTCTGATTTACGAATTGTACTTTACAGGCATTGGAAATTGTTGAATCTAGCTACCTTATTTCTGAGGCGTGTCTAGAGTTACCTGTTGGCTAGTATCACGAGATCGAGCTGTTTACTAAATTGTTTGAGTCTATAAAAAAACTAAAAAAGAATTTCTGCACTTGCAGTATGTTAGATTTTACTAAATAACTAATGAGTTGTCTCTGTATTTCAGGATAAATGAAAGTATCTCTTGTTATCTGTGATCTTGTTAAAGATGCCTAAGTACCAAGACTAAAATTTTTAATGAAGGTTTCGAGTTCTGTGGTAGTGGCAACCGCTGTCCTATGATCGTAGAGAAGGCGGAATTGTTGCTACTGGCAATAGCCGATGGTTGATGTTTGTAATGTAAATGTATCCTTTTTACTTCATTTTGTATTCTTTACAAAAATGAAGTGTTTTCATACTGTTGCCCTTTTGAGACGTTTGCCATGAGTTAGTTATTGAAATTATATCTTTCCAGTTAAAGTTGGATGTTTGCTTTTAAAAATAAATTCGTAAGTGCTTTTAGAAAAGTTAATCAATTCATTACGGCTCCGTACCTTTCCACTCACACCGGCTTCCTATCGCATTTCAGTAATATCACAATATCGTAAAAAGTCTCCAAAAATACATCTGGAATGTAAAAGAAAGTGTAAGTTAGTTTCCACTTATATGTATGTTAACGAAAAAAGTGCACAAAATTCTAAAGTACGTACTCCAGTGCTAGATTTCATCGCTCAACACTAATTGACATTTTAGGAAGTAGGCCTGAGGACTTGATGTCGTTGAGCGAATCTGACTCGGCTTACAACTGCATAAAGCAAATTGACAGTCTGGATGTAACTAATTAGGCCTGTTCTTGAATTATGTCAGATATACCATCAGATATGTCCGATATACCATCCCCCCTCCCCAAGAACCATGGACCTTACCGTTGGTGGGGAGGCTTGCGTGCCTCAGCGATACAGGTAGCCGTACCGTAGGTGCAACCACAACGGAGGGGTATCTGTTGAGAGGCCAGACAAACTTGTGGTTCCTGAAGAGGGGCAACAGCCTTTCCAGTAGTTACAGGGGCAACAGTCTGGATCATTGACTGATCTGGCCTTGTAACACTAACCATAACAGCCTTGCTGTGCTGGTACTGCGAACGGCTGAAAGCAAGGCGAAACTACGGCCGTAATTTTTCCCGAGGGCATGCAGCTTTACTGTATGGTTAAATGATGATGGCGTACTCTTGGGTAAAATATTCCGGAGGTAAAATGGTCCCCCATTCGGATCTCCGAGCTGCGACTACTCTAGAGGACGTCGTTATCAGGAGAAAGAAAATTAGCGTTCTACGGATCGGAGCGTGGAATGTAAAGATCCCTTAATCGGGCAGGTAGGTTAGAAAATTTAAAAAGGGAAATGGATAGGTTAAAGTTAGATATAGTGGGAATTAGCGAAGTTCGGTGGCACCAGGAACAAGACTTCCCTCAGGTGAATACAGGGTTATAAATACAAAATCATATAGGGGTAATCCAGGAGTCGGCATAATAATGAATAAAAAAATAGGAGTGCGGGTAAGCTACTACAAACAGAATAGTGAACGCATTATTGTGCCCAAGATAGACACGAAGCCCATGCCTACTACAGTAGTACAAGTTTATATGCCAACTAGCTCTGCAGATGACGAAGTAATTGAAGAAATGTATGATGAAATAATAGAAATTATTCAGATAGTGAAGGGAGACGAAAATTTAATAGTCATGGGTGACTGGAATTCGGTAGTAGGAAAAGGGAGAGAAGGAAACGTAGTAGGTGAATATGGATTGGGGCTAAGAAATGAAAGAGGAAGCCGCCTGATAGAATTTTGCACAGAGCACAACTTAATCATAGCTAACACTTGGTTCAAGAATCATAAAAGAAGGTTGTATACATGAAAGAAGCCTGGAGACACTGACAGGTTTCTGATAGATTACATAATGGTAAGACACAGATTTAGGAACTAGGTTTTAAATTGTAACATTTCCAGGGGCAGATGTGGACTCTGATCACAATCTATTGGTTATGAACTGTAGATTAAAACTGAAGAAACTGCAAAAAGGTGGGAATTTAAGTAGATGGGACCTGGATAAACTGAAAGAACCAGAGGTTGTACAGAGTTTCAGGGAGAGCATAAGGGAACAATTGACAGGAATGGAGGAAAGCAATACAGTAGAAGAAGAATGGGTAGCTTTGAGACATAAAGTAGTGAAAGCAGCAGAGGACCTAGTAGGTAAAAAAACGAGGGCTAGTAGAAATCCTTGGGTAACAGAAGAAATACTGAATTTAATTCATGAAAGGAGAAAATAGAAAAATGCAGTAAATGAAGCAGGCAAAAAGGAATACAAACGCCTCAAAAACAAGATCGACAGGAAGTGCAAAATGGCTAAGCAGGGGTGGCTAGAGGACAAATGTAAGGATGTAGAGGGTTACCTCACTAAGGGTAAGATAGATATTGCCTACAGGAAAATTAAAGAGACCTTTGGAGAACAGAGCTCAGATGGAAACCCAGTTCTAAGCAAAGAAGGGAAAGCAGAAAGATGGAGGGAGTATATAGAGGGTCTATACAAGGGCAATGTACTTGAGGACAATATTATGGAAATGGAAGAGGATGTAGATGAAGATAAAATGGGAGATACGATACTGCGTGAAGAGTTTAACAGAGCACTGAAAGACTTGAGTCGAAACAAGGCCCCGGGAAAAGACAACATTCCATTAGAACTACTGACGGTCTTGGGAGAGCCAGTCCTGACAAAACTCTACCATCTGGTGAGGAAGATGTATGAGACAGGCGAAATACCCTCAGACTTCAAGAAGAATATTGTAATTCCGATCCCAAAGAAAGCAGGTGCTGACAGATATGAAAATTACCGAACAATCAGTTTAATAAGTCACGGATGCAAACTACTAACGCGTATTCTCTATAGACGAATGGAAAAACTGGTAGAAGCTGACCTCGGGGAAGATCAGTTTGGATTCCGTAGAAATATTGGAACACGTGAGACAATACTGACCTTACGACTTATCTTAGAAGCTAGATTAAGGAAAGGCAAACCTACGTTTCTAGCATTTGTAGACTTGGAGAAAGCTTTTGACAATGTTGACTGGAATACTCTCTTTCAAATTCTGAAGGTGGAAGGGGTAAAATACAGGGAGCGAAAGGCTATTTACAATTTGTACAGAAACCAGATGGCAGTTACAAGAGTCGAGGGGCACGAAAGGGAAGCAGTGGTTGGGAAGGGAGTGAGACAGGGTTGTAGCCTATCCCCGAAGTTATTCAATCTTTATATTGAGCAAGCAGTGAAGGAAACAAATGAAAATTGGGAGTAGGTATGAAAATCCATGGAGAAGAAATAAAAACTTTGAGGTTCGCCGATGACATTGTGATTCTGTCAGAGCAGTTGAACGGAATGGACAGTGTCATGAAAAGAGGGTATAAGATGATCATCAACAAAAGCAAAACGAGGATAATGGAATGTAGTCGAATTAAGTCGGATGATACTGAGGGAATTAGATTAGGAAATGAGACACTTAAAGTAGTAAAGGAGTTTCGCTATTTGGGGAGCAAAATAACTGATAATGTACGAAGTAGAGAGGATATAAAATGTAGACTGGCAATGGCAAGGAAAGCGTTTGAGAAGAAGAGAAATTTGTTAACATCGAATATTGATTTCAGTGTGAGGAAGTCGTTTCTGAAAGTATTTGTATTCAGCGTAGCCATGTATGGAAGTGAAACATGTACGATAACTAGTTTGGATAAGAAGAGAAGCTTTCTAAATGTGGTGCTACAGAAGAATGCTGAAGATTAGATGGGTAGATCATGTAACTAATGAGGAGGTATTGAATAGGATTGGGGAGAAGGGAAGTTTGTGGTACAACTTGACTAGAAGAAGGGATCGGTTGGTAGGACATGTTCTGAGGCATCAAGGGATCACAAATTTAGTATTGGAGGGCAGCGTGGAGGGCAAAAATCGTAGAAGGAGACCAAGAGATGAATACACTAAACAGATTCAGAAGGATGTAGGTTGCAGTAGGTACTGGGAGATGAAGAAGCTTGCACAGGATAGAGTAGCATGGAGAGCTGCATCAAACCAGTCTCAGGACTGAAGACCACAACAACAACAACCATCAAACTAAATATGTCCACATTCGAAGTATTCTCAAATACCACTTTATGGGGAACGAAGATACTGTATCATGTTATTCACTATAAAGTGTGTACTCATTTTTATTTATTGCCAATTATTGCTCTTGCTAGCTGACAGACCCAGAATTGCTCTGGTATTCATTTTTACCATTTTCTACAATGGAAGAAAAAAATTGCTACACCAAGAAGTAATTAATGTACAGTAATGAAATTTCGGGAATACGTTTGTCTAGGAAACATATTGAAGTGTTTAAAACAGTAAGGTCATAGGTAAATGCAAGCGCAAGGTAAGCCACTGCAAATGTGAAACGTGGCCACACTGATAACCGCTGTAACTGCTGGACAGTTGAAAACAAGAACGCACACGTGCACGCATTTTGTTGTGCGGGTGCCAAACGTCAGTTTGTCGGATGAGGGTCCACGCCTATTTTACTTGGTCAGTCAATACAGGGATGGTTAATGCTGTCTATGGATGACACTGGAGTTGTCGTCCTATGATGTTCCATATATGCTCGATTGGAGACAGAAATGGTGCCTGATTAGGCTGAGGCAACATGTCGACACTCTGCAGAGCATGTTGGATTACAACACTGGTATGAGACCGTTTCCCTGCTGTCTGTGAATGGAAGAATAATAGGTCGACCCACCAGATTGATGTACAGGTTCACAGTGAGGGCGCTTGGGCTATCCACAAGAGTGTTCCTGCTGTCACACGAAATCAGACCCCCGACCATATCTCCAGGTGCATGACCAATGTGTCTACCACGCAGACAGCCTGGCTGCAGGCCCTCAACTGGCTTTCTTCTAATCGACACACAGTCATCACTGACACCGAGACAAGACCTGATACTGTCAGAAAGCTCAATAGAGCTCCTCCCAGCCCTTCAATGAGCTCTTACTCGACAGCACCGAAGTTGCAAATGGCACTGGTTTGCAGTGGGTGGAATGCACGCTACAGGGCGTCTGAGTCGGCACTGTCCTTGAAGTAATCGGTTTGTGACACGTCGTTATGTCACTGTTGTGCCAACTGCTGCTCAAACTGCTGCAGCTGTTGCAGCTCGATGTGCCAGTCATACGCGAAACACGGTGGCCTTCCCTCTCGGTAGCACCACGCGACCTTCGGAGACCGGTCTTCTTGCGATAGTTCATTCTCGTGACACCGCCGCCAGCAATCCTGTAGAGTGGCTACATTGCTGCCAAGTCTTTCTGCAATAACGCAGAAGAAAAATTCAGCTTCTCTTAGCAGAATGTAAAAGCACGGCTGTTTTGCATGTCAGCAGCGTGATTTTCTAAACAACTCTATGGCAACGCCTCTACATAGTTATGTAGACAGCTATCGTTTCACGTACAGTCTTCTGTGCAACGCAAACGCAGCTGAAAGATGTCTGTCGCTGCCAGTTGTCGGGGAATGAGGTGACTCGACTGTAGGAGTGTCATAAGGGTGCAGAATAAATCTATTAACACTTCATGCATGATTCAGTGTGGTTTTACACCTCCCGTCGTTTATGACGTCATATTTTGTAAACTATAATTGGTATGTGATTTTTAACCCAACAGCAATTGTTGCTTGATAGTAAGGGATATGTGTATCGAGTTTGGTTCAAATCGGTTCAGCGGTTTTGGAGGAGATGTGGAACATACACGCACACACACACACACATCCTGTTTTTTTTTGTTTTTTTTTTTTTTGTAAAATATGTCTATTACAAATGACTGACTGAAACCTGATAATTCTTGGAAATAAGTTCACTTTGTTAACAACAAACTACAATTAAGACAGCTTATATTGAAAGCCGAATGTCAGAATTTGCAGACTCCTAAACATTGGCCGACAACAGCTTCGCGAACCTACAGCAGACATTGCTCGAAATGTACGCTTCTAGCCCAAAATTACCATTTTTGAAAGGGAAGAGTTACTTCAGAATATAATTCTATATATAATATGCGAATTAAATTAAGCAAAGTGGGGTAATTTTCGTGTTGGAATATCAGTTATTGCAGATACTGTTCGAACTGTAAATACATTCAGTTTATGAACAAGACTGTGAACGTGGGCTTTTCATGGCGGGTACCATGTATCTGAACAACTAGGAATTTTAATTGTTCAGACTCCCTAAACCTATGTCGATTCTGTGTGATCAAAATGTCAGTTATAACTGAACTGTTTTATGAAATGTAAAGTAATTTAACATCAGTTTATTCCCCAGAAGCCATGAATATAAGTTGTCAACTGTGCTATTAGATACATTGCCAACGTTGCACTCAACATGGTTCGCTACCAATCTAGTGTCATCAGCAAACAGAAATATTTTAGAATGACCTGTCATATTAGAATACATAAATTTTGTGTATAAGAAACAGTAGTGGTCCCCGTCTGACTCCTAAGGACCCCTGTAAACAACCAAATTTGCTTGTCAAACTCACCCTTGACTATCCACGGATTTGTCAAACAAGCCTGTGAGTATTTTGATAGTACTGAGAATGGGCACAAACGTACACAAAGCAGTCCTGGCATTGGCTGTGGCAGTATATTTAAAGAAGAAGAAGACAGTGATGTGGAGAATGTCTTAAAATGAGAGAGAGATTTAAGCACGAAAATCTGCTAAAGGAAACGTTACTCTCAGAACCCGTTGATTACATCAAATTTCTTCAAACGAACAACTAAACTTTTGATAACTCCGTAAGGCCTTCGTAAATACTTAAATTTGTCTGTCAAATTCACTACGACTGGGGAAACAAGCTGTACACACTGCAAGAAAGCTTGTCGTTTAACCTTACTTTTGAAGTAGACGCTTTTCGTGTATCATGTGTTTTGGCAATAATGAGAATGGCTACAAATGCAGACAAAGCATTTCTAAAGTTGACTCCGGCACTGTAAAGAAGAACAAGAACAAGAGCTTTGCCAGCGATTTGTTTAAAATCAGAGAGAAATATTCATATGAAAACCTGTTAATCGAAATGCTACAATTAGAACCCAATCATTACATCGACTTTCTGGAAATGGACAGTGAAACTGTCAATAACTTATTTAGAATTACTTCACTCTCACACTGAAAAGGAATACAGAAGTAGGCTAAAATCTATTCTTTCTTTTTGGGCCGCTAATGACTCTTCATTGCTCTTGTGAGGCAAATTGAGGAGCTAGTTGACTGAGACGTACCGGCACCGGACTCGTAAACTGACGAAACGGTCGGGAGAGCTTTGCGCTGACCACATGCCCCTCTATATCCGCATCATCCAGTGAAGGCTGTGGACAGAGAATGAGATGGCGGCCGGTCGGTACCGTTTGGCCTCCATGGCCTGTTCGGGAAGAGTTTAGTTTAGCTTAGTTTTCTTTAATGACTGTTCATAACAATACCATAACGTGTGAACACACAATCCACTTAGTCTTTAGATGAACTCGAGAACTTCTATTTCTTTTATTTCACTGCACTACCGCTTGTGTGTCCTGCGTAAGATATTCATTTTGTTTGTAATCTCTTCTTGCATAATATACGGCTTGGAAAAATGTGAGATGTCTACTAGTTTGCTAACTGTCACCGTTATTTTGTTTTTATCCTTGATTGTAGATTCCATAGCTATGGAATTCATCATGCAGTGAGAAAAATTGTAACAAAACAGTTTTTCGCTATCCATACACAGCGAAACATCGATACAAACAACATCTGCCATCTTGTCAAACTTCCTGTCAATCAAAATTTCTTGCAAACATGTCAGAAACGATCGTTACTTGACAAACACGTCAAACAGCAATGTACACGGTCCAGTATTTGGTAAGGATAGTTAAGTTTGAGAAAACGTTTGATCATTTACAGGGACCTTTAGGGATCACCTCGTTTAACTGTGTGCTAATCAGACTCCACGTCATAGCCGTTCTCATTATTGTGAAGAAAGTCGTGATGTGGGTGTGTGCCCATTTCCCTATAGGGGAGAGTTTGGGGTGCTTCTATAGGGACCACTCTTCCGTACGTAGGCAATGGCATTACAGTCAGTAAAACTGTTTTCATTTTAGAGCTTGCGGCTTGTTTCTTCTTGAATGGCCCTAATATAGGGGCGGCCAGGATTTCCGCTCACAGGCCGCGGTGGGCTCCAGTGGCAAAGGCTCAGCTTTGTTTCACATTCCGCCTCCCCCTCCCCCCCCCCCCCCCCCCCCACCCAATCACTAACACGCCCTGCTGTCTGAGTGCGATGACGTGTATGGCTATAACATCACACTGCATTCGACTTGGTTTGATATTTAACATTTCTCAGCAACACAGATCACAAATAAAGCAAATTTTCAATATTGGTTAATTATTTTTAGCGTACTGAAAATATAATAGAATTTTCATCACGTACCAACTATCGGCATACAGACAGACGCCGAAATTTTCACATGTTTCGTCTTCACGTTGCCTCGTAATCGTGAGTTATTTATTTTCATAATCGAAAAAAGATCTTTCACAGAAATATTGTAGCACATTTTGCAACCTCATGGGACTGGAATCGCAGCTTTAGGACAGCAATGTATAGGTTCTGGACACTTTTAACACAAAAAGCTTTGGTCATTAAAACTGGAATTTCCCTGCACACGTGTTGCTCGACGTGTCTTATTTCCTCGATTCTCCTCATTTACTCCTTTCTCTACTTGGCTTTCAGCTCATCTTTGCCGGCAGATGTGGCCAAGCGGTTCTAGGCGCTTCAGTCTGGATTCGCCCCACCGATACGGTCGCAGGTTCGAATCCTGCCTCGGACTGGGTGTGTGTGACGTCCTTAGGTTAATTAGGTTTAAGTTGTTCTAAGTTCTAGGGGACTGATGACCTCAGATATTAAGTCCCATAGTTCTCAGAGCCATTTGAACCGTTTTTCCCTGCAGATCAGTCACTTACACAGGGACGCTTTCAACTGAAACAGCAAACGACGTCGGAAAATCATATGAAGTTGAGAGTGTCCACAAAACCTTTGTAAAACTATCCTTGTAATTCTTTCAAGGAGACAATAAATTCTTCGAACTTTGCGTTCTCTTTAAAGTCAGTGAGATTAGGAAATTGGATTGTCTTCGTCTGAATATGCCCCTTCTACCTACCGATTTTTTGAAATGTATCCAGATCAACTCAGAAAGAATAAACGTTACAGTGTCTTACTGTGGACAGTGTGCAAAAGACGAAGCCAGCAGTCAATTATGGATGTTTTAATTTTCCTTCCTGTCGCCTGATAAAAAAAAAAGAAAAACTATTATACGAAGTGTCCATACTCTTCATTCGGTTCAGCTGTTGCAACTGGCATTGGTCTAATGCGTACGAAATCGGAAATTTTACTCTTCGTACCGCCAATTTCTTCAATTTCTCCATGCCTCCAATTTTACTACAAAGTGCTTCTTAATGTACAGGACAATGAATCCCGTCTGTCGATCGCTGTAATGTTTTTGCACTTCCTTTGTCAACTAAATCCTTAAATTCTTTCTGTATGCTATTATAATGCTGTTTCATAGCAAAAGTGCAGCACCCGTTGCTGATTCGAAATGAGTATTTTTGTCTCTCTGGTCATTCCCATTAGTTTTAAAGGATTATGACAACAGATCGCTATGTTCTTGTTGTGGCCTTCAGTCTTGAGACTGGTTTGATGCAGCTCTCCATGCTACTCTATCTTGTGCAAGATTCTTCATCTCCCAGTACCTACTGCAACCTACATCCTGAATCTGCTTGGTGTATTCATCTCTTGGTCTCCCTCTACGATTTTTACCCACCACGCTGCCCTCCAATACTAAATTGGTGATCCCTTGATGCCTCAGAACATGTCCTACCAACCGATCCCTTCTTCTAGTGAAGTTGTGCCACAAACTTCCCTTCTCACCAATCCTATTCAATACCACCTCATTAATTATGTGATCTATCCATCTAATCTCTTCAGCATTCTTCTGTAACACCTCATTTCGAAAGCTTCTATTCTCTTTTTGTCTAAACTATTTATCGTCCATGTTTCACTTACATACATGGCTACACTCCATACAAATAGTTTCAGAAACGACTTCCACACACTTAAGTCTATAATTGATGTTAACAAATTTCTTTTCTTCAGAAACGCTTTCCTTGCCATTGCCAGTCTACACTTTATATCCTCTCTACTTGGACCATCATCAGTTATTTTGCTCCCCAAATAGCAAAAATCCTTTACTACCTTCTCATTTCCTAATCTAATTCCCTCAGCATCGCCCGACTTAATTCGACTACATTCCTTTATCCTCGTTTCGCTTTTGTTGATGTTCATCTTATACCCTCCTTTCAAGACACTGTCCATTCCGTTCAACTGCTCTTCCAAGTCCTTTGCTGTCTCTGGCAGAATTACAATGTCATCGGCGAACCTTAAAGTTTTTATTTCTTCTCCATGGAGTTTAATACCTACTCCGAATTTTTTTTTTTTTTGTTTCCTTCACTGCATGCTCAGTACACAGATTGAATAACGTCGGGGAGAGGCTAAAACCCTGTCTCAGTCCCTTCCTAAGCACTGCTTCCCTTTCATGTCCTTCGACTCTTGTAACTGCCATCTGGTTTCTGTCCAAATTGTAAATAGCCTTTCGCTCCCTGTATTTTACCCCTGCCACCTTCAGAATTTGAAAGAGAGTATTGCAGTCAACATTGTCAAAAGTTGTCTCTAAGTCCACACATACTAGAAACGTAGGTATGCCTTTCCTTAATCTGTATTCTAAGATAAGTCGCAGGGTCGATACTGCATCACGTATTTCAACATTCTACGGAATCCAAACTGATATTCTCCGAGGTCGGCTTCTACTAGTTTTTCCATTCGTTTGTAAAGAATTCGCGTTAGTATTTTGCAGCCGTCACTTATTAAACTGAGAGTTGGGTCATTTTCACATCTGTGAACACCTGCTTTCTTTGGGATTGGAATTATTATATTCTTCTTGAAGTCTGAGGGTATTTCACCTGTCGCTATAATGCCTCTATTTGTGCAAACAGCCAATGGAAATGCGAACAGCCTTCATATCACGAACAAACAGCAAAGGGTAAATAGCACTGACACCACGATTATGCCGAACTCAGAAAGTTGTGTCGACCGAAAAATGCGGTACTGCACTAAAGAATGAAATGTCTCCCTGAATCGGGCACTCCCAAGAAGGACCGAGGAAAGCCCAGTGACAGGATGGGCCTTGGCCCGCACCGGCCAGCACTAGCTGCACGCCTGAAGTTCAGCACGCCGTGGCCGTAATAGACTATAATTTTCAGTTACTTTCTTCATTCTGTTATTCTGTTTGATAACAACCGCGCTTGAGCTGTTAAGCAAATTGTACGTACCTCCCTGCTGTTATCTACCCTCGCTGCGATGCTGCACATAAGGAGTACCCTGTTGTTGCCCGAACTCCGAACTGCAGAAAACCGCTTTACGCTTATTTTTACAGCGCTTAGCGGCCGCCACTTGACGACGAGGGACGTGCGTCCCTCTTGCGGCTGGCCGGCTGTGCGGGCAGCCGCAGCGCAGCCCCTGGCCGCAGTGGCACGCTCGGCTGCGGCGCGGCGCGGTCTACTCGCGGGCCCTCAGAGCCGATTACGCCCGCCGGAGCGGAACCTCGCCGCTGCGCAGTGTGCGGGGCTCGCGCTGGCGCTGCGCGCGGATTACGCCCGCACAAAGGCCGGCAGACAACAAATCGCATAACGCGGCCGTATTGTCACGCTGATTCGAAATAAGTACTCGCGCAAACAGCGCGCTCATCCCAGGACAAACACGGCGCCGATGAGCTCGCTCCCCGCGCCGCTACAAAAGGAGCGCGGATTATTCCATTGTGGACGCTGCTGCTCTCTCGTTTAACTGCAAATAATCTCCATTGATATTCATTATTTTCTAATTGTCCTCACAATCCGACCTAAATTATTCCATAACTCGGTTAAAGGACCCAAACTGGTGGAACTGTTCGAAAATAAGTTGTCCCCGCTTCAAACGAAGCGGCAGAGCGGTCGCGTTTGAGTACGCCACCCCGCGCAATCAGCCTCGATATCGGCATGGTGTTTGCATAATATATAGCGGCGATGGACTGTACTTTACAGACCGGAATGAAACAATAAATTTATAATTTGTCGTACGCACTGTAAAAACAACAACTTCATTTGTCATGTTTTTCCATCTTCGTTTAATTTTACATACGTTTGTGACTCTGACCTACTACCCGAGCGACATTTATTTTTCGCACCACTCTACAAATGAAAATTTACAGTAAACTGAACATCATAATCTTATTCGCCAGGATAGTCACAAGCATTAATAAGCATCTGCCGTGATTGAGGAAGATAAGTCTTGCAGATTAACGACGAGGACCGCTGTAACGACCAGCCTGGATATGGTTTTTAGACAGTTTTCCACGTCCAACGAAGTGAATGCTGGGCCAGTCCCCAAGTGCCGCCTCGTTACACCAATCGCAGACATTTAGAGTACATTCTAACATTTCCAGATGGGATGACAGTAGACGCAGTTATATGGAATACACAAATTTCTTCCCAAGTCGGAAGGGGAGCTCAAAGGAAAGAGACGGAATAACGCCAGGACAAAAATGGACCGAAGATCTCATCCTTCTTTACTTTCAGGTATTAGGCTTAATACCTGCTCCGTCTGCCTAGGTCACCCTAATTCATCCCGCCTCTTAATGTATCTTTCAAGTCTTGGTTTTCCAGGTGACATGTTTCATGGCTTTCAGCGATAATAGCTGGTATGTCATTCTTTCCTTAGTCGTTTCAAATATATCTGTATCTATCTGTTACTTTGTTTATCAGTCTTAAGGTACAGTGGAGATTAAATTTGCATTACTTTCCTCAATATAGTGAGATTCAACTGTAAACGTCTACTCGGAATTACTAATGAGCTACGCATGTGCTTGTATAGCTTAACACGTATTGCGTAAACTTGCAAGACACAATACTAAATGCTCCTTCGGATAACTATTTATTTCAGACCAGCAATCCTCATCTCCCATCCCCCATTTCTTCCAAGAATCGAACTCTTACGTATTTTCCGAACCACGTGTCGTACACTGATACAATTTTGCAGGTACATTCTCTGGTATATGTGTGCATTGTCACACTGTCTACAAAATGTGTTGCGTATAAATTTAATGGTAAAGAAATAATAAACTGAAACGTCAAGCCTGATGCTGAATTTTCGCTGCATGAACAACGAAAATTCACAATGCGGTAAACTTGTTTCCATTCTATATTATCTGGAGGTTCGGTAAAACAAAGGTTCGCAGAAGTTTGAAATTATGTGTAAATTTGGTGTGAACACTGAAGAAAGCTGATCTGGATAATAAAGCGCTGTGAAACATGCTGCCTCGACGCATACACACAGTTTCCTACTGTAATATTTTTATTACTGCGTTAAACCTTTAACATACACTTAATGAGCAGATTATGACACTCTTTTAAGTTTTTAAATGTTCAAATTTTTGTTGACACTGTAAGCCACTATACAGGGAACCTGCAACTTCCATAGTGCACCGTCACCAAGTTAGGCGTTTAGTAATACAGACAGTTGTGAAGCCTAATCATAACAGAAATGCATTACTTCTAGCCGCAACAAATAGACCAAATTTGTTTTAGATTGTCCTCGCTGAAAGTGGTGTCAGTGACCATGGGCTGGTAGTAACGACAATGACTGCCAAAGTACAAACGACAACCAATATGAGTAGGAATATAATATATTCAATGAACTAGATAAATAGCCGGTAGTATTCTAATATCTCAACGACGAACTCGAAATATTTAGCTAAATGCAGAAGCATGTAAACAAAATACGTCTCAAGTTCCGAAAAACAGTTTACCAGGCAATTTATAGAAATTTGCCTGGAATAAAGTATCATAATGGGAGAAACCCTCCTTTGTGTACCGCCCCTGCAAAAATGGGTGTAAAACAATGAATAGGACGATTGATGAGAGACATTAAAACGGAACTTAATGAAACGTTCAAGGGTCGCGGTAACAGAATCTGATAATGGTCTCACTCGAAACAGAAAATAATTCTGGCAACGATTTAAGTCTGTCAGTGCCATCAAAGTTAATGTCCACACATATATTGGTGATGTATGGACCGAAATTAAAGGGTAGAAAAGTACAATGAAAATGGTGGTCCTTTAAGAAGTAGGAACCAAGTATAGCGGTCCATTTAAAATTTAATACCGCAGCAAGCTTGAGTGATACATTATTGAGTATCAGTGATATTGAGAAACAGCTGAACTCGCAAAAAATAAAAAAACGCAAATGAAATACTCATAAGATTTAGTACAGAATTTGTAAGTTAACTCTTTTTTTAATCTTGATGTGGCGAATATCGTTTGAACGAAAAGCTGTGCCAAGTAGTGGGAAGAAAGCACAAAAATCACCCGTATACAACAACGGTAGACGAAGTAATACACAAACCATCCGTCCATTATCACTGATATCTGACTGTTGTAGAAATCTAGAACGTATTTTGAGCTCAAATACAGATATAAGGAACAGAACGGCCTCCTCACTACCAACTAGCATCGATATTCAAATAATAGGTTGTGCAAAACCGAACACGCACTTTTTGGGAGGACATGCTCAAAGCCATGCAAGGAAGAAATCAGGTAGATGCAATGTTTCTTGATTCGAAAAAGCGTTTGCTGCAGTGACACACCCAATCGTGTTAGTTATCGTACGATTAACCTTGAGTTTGCTATATAGTCCGTTCCTGTGTAATCTTTGGAAATTCGTTAAAAAATGTAACTTTGAATAACATATTTTTATCGATATTCCACCGCATCAGAGTCAGTCCTCACCAGGCCAAAGAAATTATGTGGTTTTATTTATCTGGCCTTCATAGGTTTATAATTTAGCCAACATAATAAAGAATCTACATACCGCTGTTTCTTATATTTTCTTTTGTTACAGAGTCACAGCCATTTTAGATTAATGTATTTCCGCAAGTAATGAGCAAATATTATTACAAATAAACAATTGACATTATATAACCTGTATATTATTACTGTAGTATTGTGACTGTTAGCTGCAAAGCTGTGCAATTGGTGAGATTGCAAGCTTGCGGCTTTCTTTCGTAATCAGGACTTTAATAAAAAGCCAGAGGTTATGTTAATCAGAACACAGGAAGGAGTAGTGACGTAAATAACAGATTTATTCATTCTTAACATCACAAGAAAAAAAAGGGGCTAAAGAAACGTCACATAAACATTTTTATTTGACAAACGCTTTCACTAATATGGGGTCTGTGGTGGACAAAGTGATCAGCTGGGGATCGACACACGACACTAACCAGGACACCAATCGCTTTATCTGACTTTATACACTTGAATCCGGAGTGTGGCACAAAGTACGCCACCATCAAGCATCTATACTATTCCAAAAAGAAAAGTAGGGTTCGAAAGAACAGGGTGCTGAGAAACATATATTGGCGCACTATGTCGTAGCAGTGAATACTTTACCTTTCTGCTGATCAGGGCGGCACACGACGATGCGTTCGGCGACTGAAGTCAAGGACGGCGGCAATCTGTTGTTAATCGTGCGCGCTCCGAAAATGCAAGTACGCGGTCTCGCGTTTGGCTAACGCGGAAGGCAGGTACTTCCATATGTACCTCTGAAACCCCGGTGAATTGCAGTGAGCAGGTGGACCCATTTGCTGGTCTCCCTAAACAATTTCACTCCGTCCCACGACTATGCGTGAAGGAATATGTCAAATGTTTAGATGGCCGACTCAAGACAAATAAGTACAATAGGAATATGGAAGGAGTAGAGGGTTTATACACGGGAGATGAAATTGAAGGTAATATTGTAGACAGAGAAGAGGAAATTAGTGAAGATAGATGGGAGATATGATACTGCGAGAAGAATTTGTTACAGCACTGAAGATTTTAGTAGAAACAAGATCCCTGGTGTAGACGAAATTCCAACAGAAGTATTGAGATCCTTAGGCGAGCCATCTGCGACATAATTATGTCATCTGGTGTCCAAAGTACATGAAACAGACGAAATATCCTCAAATTTCAGGAAAAATGTAGTAATTTCAAACCCTAAGAAGTCAGATGCAGGCAGAGGTGAATACTACCAAACTATTAGTTTAATAAATCCTGTTTGCAAAACACTGACAAGACTTATTTACAAAAGAATAGAAAAATTGCTAGGTCGACCTTGGGGAAGATCAGTTTGGGTCCGGGGAAATGTAGGAACGTGTGAGACAGTACTGACCATAAGGCTTACATTGGAAGTTGAAGAAAGGCAAACCTTACTTAACAGCATCTCGAAATTTAAAAAAAGCTTCTGAGAATGTAGTTTGTACAACATTTTTTTTTATTTTCGAAGGTAGGCGGGATAAAATATAGGAAACGTAAGGTTGCTTCCTACGTCTACAGAAACACGATGCCAGTTATACGAATCGAAGGACATCTATGGGATGCTGTGGATGCGAAGAGAGTGAGACAGGGTTGTAGCGAATCTATCTCCGAAGTTATTTAGTTTGTACTTTGAGCAAACTGTGAAGGAAATCTAGGATAATTTGGAGACAAAAACTTTGCGACTTGACCATGACATTCTAATTCTGTCACATATGGCTAAGGAAGTGGAAGAGTAGTTGAACGGAATTGATAATATCTTGAAAAGAATTTGTAGGAGGAAACTCAGCAAAAGTAAAACAGGAGTAGCCCAATAGAGTCGAATTAAATCAGGCGATACGGGGGAAACTAGATTAGGAAATGAGACACTAGAAGTAGTAGATGAGTTTTGCCATTTGGATAGCAAAGTAACTCGTGGTAACCAATATCGACATGACATGAAATGAAGACAGATAATAGAATGAAATACTTCGTTACGTTAGCTCTCTCCATAGCCAGATGGGTTTAAATATGAGGTAAAAGACTGTTAATTTCGCGGCATATTCAATATAATATGTAATAGAAATTCCGATACGGTCTTGTATCTTGTTCAGTCTCGGAAGTTTTCACACACTTTCAATGTGTAGGGTGCATAATTCAATATTTCACACTGCGACGGCTGACTACGGCGACTGAATGCAAAAGTTAATATTTCGTTGTATTATATTTTGTCTGTATTTGTCGTGGTTTCCCGAACGAGAAATGCTAGATGCAGTTGTACGTGCTGTTCTATACGCTGCAAACTTCTTCATTACCAGTATCTACATCAGCTTTAACTTGCTTACTCTGTTTAGACTGAAGACCGCAACAACTCTTACGAATAATCCTGTATTTCTGATGTTTGCATTTGCAGACACCGATGTCCACGTACTTCAGTACCACGCAACAGTCTCTCAAAAGTTGGACTTTGGAATTTGTAACCATACTGTAAAACAGAAGACTCTTTTTCTATGGTATCCACGGGGAACTACTGACTTAACTGCCTGGGACAATGTCCTCAAGGAATGACGATAAAACGGTAAAGATTAACAGTAGTTTGGATTAAAGAAATTGCAACACTTGGTGCTAAAAATTAATTCAGAAACTTTGGTATTTAACAAGTGTATAAATTTGCATTTCAATTTCATGTGATATGAGAGCAGCCGGTAAATGATACATATATCATGATCTTATACATATATATATTAAGATAGGGTACGTACGATATTGCAGTGCATGTGTTATTTCGATTTACAATGCATAGTTTCTTCTGACTACAGCCGTTACTGAACATTTGAAATGTATTCGCAGCTTCAAATATGGACAATCATCGGCTGTGTAATGGAATGACAACAGTGAAAATTTGTGCCGGATTGGTGATCGAACCCGAATATCCCGCTTATCGCGACAGGTTGCTCGACTCACAGCCAGACTCAAACTTTCGGACATTCATTCCATTTTCAATCCAGGACTAATTGTTAAGACATTAAAGAAAGTTATTTCGCAAGCAACACCTACTCCATTGTATGGTTCAAATGGCTCTGAGCACTATGGGACTCAACTGCTGAGGTCATTAGTCCCCTAGAACTTAGAACTAGTTAAACCTAACTAACCTAAGGACATCACAAACATCCATGCCCGAGGCAGGATTCGAACCTGCGACCGTAGCGGTCTTGCGGTTCCAGACTGCAGCGCCTTTAACCGCACGGCCACTTCGGCCGGCAACTCCATTATAGGAGACCTATCGCTTCAATTTACAAGATGAAGCACAACTGACGAATTCTGGTTTAAATGTTCACACGTTTTTATGATAATAGCTCTAAAGGGTGGCCGCCGCCGAAACACAGAGTCATAGTTACGCTCAGGTAACAATAAATGTTCTGCAACCGTCATGTTAGCACTTGAAAGAATCTTCTCCCTCTGACCTTCAGCATCTCATATATTTAACAAATAATTGACCGTGATTTGCACATGTTGACCAAAGAGTGATTTCCCGTGCAACACCTTGTAACAGTTGGATAGTGTAAGCACACTATGCCACTTCTACTGCCTGTATTTAAGGTGAGAGACTTCGTTTTTTGTGACTGCATCATTCATTCGAGTATAGCCTATCAACTAGATATGGTATTTCAACATTTTCAAAGCCGTCTTTATCATTTTCTACTTAGTCTAAGAGAAGTGATCTTTTGATTATGTGTTTCATTTTAATCCTGATTTTCCCTGTCCTGCATGAAAGCCATTCTGTTTGTTTGGCAGTGGGCAAAGGCGAATTTCCGCTCTCTCCAAGCTTTTAAACGGAGACCTGAAATGTTGGAACGCACAGGACAATAACAGTGTGGCTGAGGGCTGTGGGCAAGTGGGAGGGGTGGGGGGGGGTGGGGGGGCGAAGAACACCAACACACTGGCATACATCACTGGGGGCTCGTAGGTCGAACGACATTGCCTGCTGAATTCGCGGACAAGTGTTGTTTCCATCGGTTGCTGGAATTTTGTGGTAGAAATTTCGAGAAGTTTCTGCGTTAAAACAGACGAACACTGAATCCAGCGAGCGCGCTTTTGACGCGAGCCGTTTGGGGAGTTGTGTGAAGCTAGAGATGTGATTGGCCGGAATGTGCACCAAAAAGTGCGTCCTCTCGCATGTGGACAGGAGCAAACATTGTAGTTGAAGATGGGACGAGCCACGGGCTGGACACGTTGGGGATGCTGTTAGCCGGTGGGGACACACTGTGCAGCTGTACTACGAGGCAGTGATGGTGAGACGCAAAGCAGTTGCTTGCTGGTGTGCCGTTAGTTAGCTCGTTATCAAATCTGGTTAGTAGTCCCAGTTCTTTGTTCCAAAGTCTTTCCGAATGCATGAAGTCTGCCGCAATATAAGTCCTTTACAAGGCTCTGTTGTAAGCTGAAAAATGTGTTCGTTCTCTTGTTTTAAAGACGGTCATTAGCGTCCTTTTTTTCGTCTTCTCCGTTACAAATCGGTTAACGGAGTTTCCAATTTATCAGCACCGCTAATTTCTGTCAGTGAGTAATAACAACTTTCCCTCTTGCTCTTTGCCCTAAGAAATGTGTATCTCTTTTGCAGTATGTTGAATCACTCAGACGTTTAGAAAACCCTTTCCGCCGGCCGGGGTGGCCGAGCGATTCTAGGCGCTACAGTCTGGAACCGCGAGACCGCTACGGCCGCAGCTTCGAATCCTGCCTCAGGAATGGATGTGTGTGATGTCCCTAGGTTAGTTAGGTTTAAGTAGTTTTAAGTTCTAGGGGACTGATGACCTCAGAAGTTAAGTGCCATTTGAACCAAGACCCTTTCCCTTGTTCCCAGCCGGCCGAAGTGGCCGTGCGGTTAAAGGCGCTGCAGTCTGGAACCGCAAGACCACTACGGTCGCAGGTTCGAATCCTGCCTCGGGCATGGATGTTTGTGATGTCCTTAGGTTAGTTAGGTTTAACTAGTTCTAAGTTCTAGGGGACTAATGACCTCAGCAGTTGAGTCCCATAGTGCTCAGAGCCATTTGAACCATTTGGACCTTGTTCCCATAGAGACGTCTCTACCCCCTTCCCATACTGAGTACTTCCTCTGCGTTTCGTAACGGGTAATAGCACTTATGAACATTATTCGTTAGGCAATTTGAATTCATCCGCGTAAAAAGTCAACATGGAAAGGTTTAAATCCAGTCTCTTACTTCAAGCTTCCCAGATCATTTTCAGATGCATCGGGCACTGGATTGAAGTATGTGTGACGTACGGCTAAAAATTGACTTCATGTCCATAGGGCCGTACTGTGCTGCTTGTCTTCATTGCGTCAGGGTAAGGACATTCTTATATTTCTTTTTAGAGACGAAGTTACTCTTACTTAAACTAACCACAGAGTGGCCCTTGCATTTATCGGGTACGACACTTTCATCAGTGGATGTGATAAAAAGACAATAGAGATTAATAATTAAAAACAATGTGCAATAATCCCTATTTTGATCTGAAACACAAATTAAGATCACTAATTTACCAACAAATCATTCCACGATATCACACATATAAACACAGCTTGCACCTTATAGAGGATATTACTTAATATACCTTTACAAGGCTGTCTGTCTACGACTGATTTTTGGACAATTCTGTATTCTTCCCACCTGTCCTTCATTTGTGTAAGGAGTTTGATTATAATCAGAGAGATTAACGAGAGGCCGAGATTGATTATGTCAACAAATACTACAGAAATCTGATGCCTGGGTCAGGACCTGGACGGGAAGCTGTAAGGTGTGCCCATTACAGTCAGAACAGGCAGCACCGAGAAGGAAGTCATTACAATGGTCCATTGAATTAAATGACTTTAATGACATCCAACCATTTAATTGCGAATAATGCGCTACATCTCAGCGGAAGAGAGAAAAATAATGTGGAATTGTGGAAGCTTTGTACGGCTTTAAGTCACAGTAATGATGAGTAGGAGAGTCGAAGTGGGTTGTAGCATGCGTGCCGCAGGAGAGGGTGACAGCTGCCATTGTCGTTAACGAGTGTAACAGCGGGAAAAAATGTAATAAAAAAAGACAGCAACGTGCGGACGAAAAGGACTGACTGCCGAAGTCACGTCCGCTAGCAGCGACAGGTGCCTCGTTAAGCGGGAAGCCGTTCGCCTCTGGAACTAGCGAGAGCCTGCGACTGGACATGAGCGCTGAGCTCAGACGAGCGTCCTAGCGCTATTTACTAACATTACATGCTAACATGAAGTTCGTAGCTCTGAACACTATTTTCAGAGTATGGAACAAAAATTTTCATTTTTCTCTTGAAGAAGTAAGGAATTGTAGATACATACTGCAGCTACGAGGTGGCTTCTAGAAAACATCATCATCCACCAGGTATTAGACCCCTTGGTCTGTTAAACTGTCGCTGAGTTCTCGTGCCATCCTTTCTTTCGCCGACGTTGCGATATTACACCGTTAGGGTGATAGTAGACCAGATTTTTGGGAGTCTCTTTGAGATCATTCGCTACAAAGGTTTTTTCCTATTGTTTTGGCAGTTTTTCAAAACATTTTGATTCCTTTTGTGGCCCCATTTGATGTAACCATCTGTTCGTCTCGAGAATTTCATTTCACAAGCTGTTAGTTTTTCCTCATCTTTTCCCTGTATTGGTCAAGCTTCACTGTTGAAGCACAGTACTGGAATTGCTAAGGTCATATAATGGCGTATTCTGACGTGTTTCTAGACTAGGGAATGTTTCATTACATTATTCGTGATTCCCATTTTCTTTGTAATCCTCGTGACTCTCTCAGCTAGGTCTTTTTCTTCCTGGAAGGATACTTTACAGCCTTATGTGACTGGGTTCACTCTTTCTACTTATTCATTTTTCAGATCTTACTTTGTATTACGTCTTTTTAGTTTTTCGGTGTTGGTGAGGCTAGGTGTATTTCTCAGATTCAGTCTGCGATTAGCGTACGGAGCACTGCAGTTCACCCTCTGAAGATGCCCAAGAGATAAATCACCTGGAACCGAGTGTCACAAAGGCGGAAAAATCATTCTAAATCCGTAAGATAGGGCCTATTTCCCAGATTATAGTTGGCTGTCAAAAGAGTCTCTCCCTAAATTCAGAGGGGCCGAAATAATCTCCAAAGCTGATCCAGAAGCTATATAGTGGCAGCTCCATCACTGGACTTACTTTCTACTGGCCAGTAACCGTCTATCAAGTCTTGACTGGAAGACAATAAGAGTCACTTCTAAAAATAAGCTACCCCTTATTATGGTAGGAGAAGTAACTTATACTGAATGCTACATTGTGCATGAGAGTGACACAAATACATGACACTTTTTTATTAACACAGTTGTCAAGTCCTTTTAAACAAGAGGCGGAAAGCTCTACCAACTGTTCACTTCCTCGAAGATAGAAATCTGCCTTTCGAAAACTGCTATGTGAACGTCCTCACCGTCGGAAGATCTACGCTTGCAGTGAATCATTTCTTTGATTGCCTTTAAACTGTCATCTATGGTCAATGTCAATGGCCTCCCATCCTGATCAGTACACCATTGGTGCTCAAATTAATGACACTGTTCCATTAGACTATGAGCAATAATGCATTTGGCTTATATACTGCCAGAATTCCACAATGAATCGTTATACAATTGAGACCTTCTGCCCACAAGAACCGAACTGTCCCATACAGTCCAACTATTAAGCATATTTAAAGCTGCCAAGTCATGTCATTCCCAAAATGTGATGAATGTGTCATCCGCACCACAGCAGAATTATGTCTGCAGGGAACCAGAACATATACCGTAAAATAAGGTTATTAGGACCCTAAAAGTGAACATTTTTGCTCATTTAGTAAAAAATGATTGCCTAAAAAGTATAATTTGCTGATATCCTAAATTTCTATATGTATTTCTGGTATTTTCCTAATATGGAAGGTCTCTTTCAGACAAAATTTTAAATTTCCAAAGGTGTGTTACAAATAATTGAAAACGAGTTCAAGTAACACATAGGTCTGATAAACGTGGACCCAAGTGTTATTTTCCATGAAAAAAGCAATTTAAAGTTGCATCAGGTGCAAGCAGGACCTTGGCTCTGAATATAAATTTACGGATATTTTGGTTTGAAAAATGTGTGTTTAATTTGACATTAAATTTGAAAATATTTTAAAAAACATAATAATGTGTGTTTGGTTGAAAGAAAGACGTTAGCATTCGTTTACACTTTTGTATGTTGTCATAAAAATTAATTACAGTACACAATAAAGTTAGTGTATGTGACCACTGAAAACAAACCCCATCTTATTAGAGTGGGTAAGTTAAGTCTTTTCTTTAATGTCTCACCACGTTTACAACAAAATCTCCTTTCCTGAAACCCATTTCCAGGCTTTTCTGGTCAATGTCATGGAATCGACATTGGCATTGTTGTCGCAGACAGTCATTACTTGACATGGAAATAATACATTGTTACATGGGACAAATGTAAAGTCCTGCAATTATAACGAACCTTTTAGTATTGCTTCATCATCTTCATTTTGGTTGTCTGGAAGATTACTAAGACGATGTGGATATCAGTTGGAAGACGCTTATTTGTAAGTGTACATATTTCATCTTCTGAGTATTGCTGAGTCAGACCTAATACTATAAGCATCCTCGTCCTCAGATGATGAGTCACTAAACTTTTTTTTTCGTGGAGTTTCGTTTTTTCTTCAGAGGTGGTTTTTTCACTGCAATTATTTTTATAATATGTTCATTTCCTCTTCGCTTTTCGGACTAAATATCAGAGACACGGATGCTTTTACCTGGTGCAATTTGCGTTTATCTTTTCGTAGCCTGTGGCGTTACAAACTGACGCTCCTTTGTGTGAAGGTGAAGTAAGAACTCGTCTCCAGCGAAATGTAATGTTTAAAATCTTGAAATGTAAGTGTATTAAACTATCTCGTTTTGGCAAACGAGATAAAAATTAATGCTTATTTGTGGGGAAAAATGCTAATTGTTTTTAAAGAAAATGCTTTCAGATTACTTGTCAACTTAGGCTCCATCTCGTCTAATACAGTTTTTAGCAACATTGTAAGACGTCGTAGTCTCCTGACCTTCATTGCTTACATATTCCGCCCCCACAATCATATTCTGCACATCAAGACGCTTCATTCGAACCCAAACTCGATAAGATAAAGTCAATGTTGTATGAATTCATATAAACGATATGCAGATAACAAGTGCGCACCGAGGTTGAGATACTCGAGGCTGGCATACACACACACACACATTCAAGACACGACGGTTACAAGAGCTTTTAGTTCAGAAGAGGCGGACCGCATGCCAAGAGGCCAGCCCCTTCAGAGGACGATTCAGCCTATCTACGTCGGATGGCAACTGCCCGTGTAGTGGACAGCATTTGCCCGAGTGAAAGGGGAGAACGACCCCGTGTTCAGCTTAAAAGCAAATTCCGCTGCATTGTGTGGGAGCGCCCAGTCTATGCATTCTTTACAAACATAGCACACAGTTTCAGAGGTTTTCACAGGGAGACAGTGTTGTGTCTAGACAAGACAGCCTAGACACAATGAGAGGAAGCCGAAAGGCACGCGCTAAGCCAAAGCAGGGTGCGTGAGGTCTGAAACAGGATACGTCATGAATGCTATAAAGAAAAGTATGTAGCTTCTGGAATACTTTAATCCATCCTTTTGGTACATCTGGAGATTGTGGCGATACAAGTGAGACTCTTTAGATACATGCAATGTTACTAATGGCGCCTTGCTAGGTCGTAGCCATTGACTTAGCTGAAGGCTATTCTAACTATCTGCTCTGCAAATGAGCGAGGCTTCGTCCGTGTAGTTGCTAGCTAAGTCGTCCGTACAACTGGGGCGAGTGCTCGTCCGTATCTCGAGACCTGCCTTGTGGTGGCGCTCGGTCTGCGATCACACAGTGGCGACACGCGGGTCCGACATGTACTAATGGACCGCGGCCAATTTAAAGCTACCACCTAGCAAGTGTGGTGTCTGGCGGTGAGACCACAGACAGCAAACGTCAAAAGCTGATGCTACAGATTTCCGGATTGGTCGCCTTAAACGAATCGTCAGTCTCCCGTTTTAGAAGAGCAATGCTGATTGGCAGAAGATATTCCTGAAGCCTTGAGCTGAAGGAGTAATGGAAGAGACCGAAAGATATACCCCTTCATGTCTGGCGTGGAGAGGGACCGTTCCGTTGTCGCTCTTGGAGCGAGAACACGTATCAAGAGTGAGTGCGCTCGTACATGTATTCAAAGAGCAAGGAACAAGTCTCTCCTCAGTACTTTACTGGGAGAGCACCTCTGTGGAGAGCGAATCGGAGTGCGACTCTGTATTGAGTCCTTGCGATTAAGCATTGTTCACTGTGTTGGCCGCCACACTTATTGTATGGTGTGAATGGGCAGAGTTATACTTAAACGCCTGCGAGCGAATTTTTGAATGGCATCGCGGTGTACTGTTTATCTGACCAGTGTACCACCCCAACAGTTAGACTAGGGGCAAATAGGAGTTGTTGACTTCATTAAGGCATAGGGAGAGTATGATTGGCGAAGGTCAATCCAGATAGAACGAGAGTTATCTTATTTGTCAGCAGCAAGCGGCGCAGACAGCAGTCATCGCAGCTTACGGTATTGTGCGCAACAGCTATTTCGAGCCCCATATTTCCTCCACAACAGTACACTTCACTGCATTTCACATGCAACAGCCTCGACCGTACCTAGCAGCATTCTAACGGATAATTATTCAAGTTGAGTAAGCGCGCCTCTCAGTCATTCTGCCAAGACAACAACAATCTTAAGATTTGTATAGAAATTTCATTAGCGAATCCTATCCTTGAGAGGTAACTTCACATTCCGAAAAGAACCAGGATATAACTTGTTCAAATCATAACTGAAACTGCCATTGTGATTCCTCAGAATTTTTGCAAAATAAATAATAACTTTCATTAGTTTCATGTTTTTCTTACACTAACTAGCACTACTCCAGTACCCAATTACCCCACAAGTTAAGTAAGAAATTTTGTGAATTTTTGTGTCATTTCCTTACAGCGGATGACTCCAGAAGATATTTATTGCTGAAAGTTTTTCAGGCATTTCTCTTCAGAACGTTAGGAGCGTCTGTCTGACTTTTGTAGTAGTGTGGGGGTGGAAATTGCACCTTGCAGGAGCCACAGGGTAAAGGGTACACCCCAGATTAATCCGTTGAATAGCACCCACATGCTCACAACATGGGGAACATATTTTCGCAAAGGTGCTGATTTCTTTCCAGTTTCAGACTGTTTGCGTTTGGTAAAAATATCTCTCCATTTAGCTTTCAACGGCTTAAAGTAGGCTACATAGAGCGGCTGCATCAAATCTAAGGCGTTCGATGACACGCACACACATTGTCTATCGTGCTCTTCACGTAGCTTAAGAACACTGAAGCGGAGATTGGATGACAAAATATCTCCAAATACAAGCTTAGTGCCCTGTCGTTCCCTGAGCACAAGCGACAGGTGAGCAAAAGACAAATCGTCAAATAGTGTATGGTCGATCAAACCATGATTACTTCGGTTATATCTGGCACCCACTAGACCGTCTTCTGTCCATATGGTCCAAAGCTGTTCCGCTTCATACACTATATTATGTACGGCGGGAGAGATGATCCCGTAGCATTGCCACAAAACATCACAGTCACATCAGTCTTCGTAGAATTTGTTCCGGCATAACGACAAGCTACGACACAATGATCAAGAATGGAAGAGCACAGAGGGCTGTGAGACGACGTCAGCCAATAGTATGATGACGAACACCTTTCAAGGACGCCACCAAGACAGGAGTGGCCTCTACACGAAGGGAACATAAGCTTCGAGCCGCCTAGCCGCGGTCTCAGTGGAAGACGAGTCGTCATATAAACGCCACAGCAGTGACGTTTGAACTGTATTGATTTGCTTGCATTGAAATTGAATATACCAAAGGACATTGATTACACAACTCTACAAAATAAAATTTTTTTTTCGTTGCCAGGGAAGTTTGAACGAAAATGGGATATTGTTATGATACTCATTCCGAGTATATTTGTACTTTTTCCAAATTGGCTCTGGTTTTTGAGATATAGGTTATTTGTGGAAATGAGAGTTTCATGTGGATAATATCGACTGCAGGGTCCATATATGGTGTAATGTATTTGCTACCTGTTTTTTAATTAGTGATATTGTACTATCTTTATTAAACAATTGTGCTCAGGGAGTGCATCTGTGTGGTTGAGGATTACGTCATGCAAACATCACACTGTCAGCATGTGTTCAGTCCTGTTGTGCGGTGCGTGTGTTGAAGATATTGAGGATTGTGCAGATTTGAATTCGGCAGTACTCGACATTCATTTGTTGGCCGAGGTAATCCCCGCAACAGCCGATAGGTAGCGTTCAGTGTAAACAAGAAAAATGGCGATGGTCGAAAGTCACACACATGTGCAGTGCAGCTTCAAGGAGATAGAACCTTTTCATCGTGACGTAGCAAATAGGAGGTGAGTATTCATTTCACACAAAACAATTAATGATGTTTGTTGGATGTGATTGACATGCAAATACAAGAAAGTTCTGCATAATATGTAGTATTTGTGCAATTTTGTTTTAGGAACACATGAGTTCTTCACGCCGTCTTTGTGTGAACCATCCAGATGAGTTCTGCTACATTTGTGGCGAATACGTTCTTCAAAAGAACAGGAAGAATATCACTCCTTTTGTGAAGGAAGCGTATCTGGCATAGTTCGGAATTAAACTTGGAGATCAAGACAAGGCGTGGGCACCCCATAAAGTTGGTAAATGCTGTGTGGAGTGCTTACGGCAGTGGACAAAACGAAAAAGGAAAAGCTTAAACTTCGGAGTGCCTATGGTATGGCGAGAGCAGAAGAACCATACAGATGATTGCTATTTTTGCATTGTTAATGTGAAAGGTTTTAATAGGTTCAAAAAACGAAAGTGGGAATATCCCGATTTGGAGTCAGCAAGAAGACCGGTGGTGCACAGCAACGATGTTCCTGTACCAACCTTCACAACATTATCCACGCTAACATCATCAGATGACGATGTGCACGGCGAGGAATGTACAAGTAGTGGTTCGGAATAAGAAGGACGTGAGACACAACCCCAGCAGTTCGACCAGAAGGAGCTCAGTGACTTGATACGAGAACTCAATCTTTCAAAGCAAGCATCAGAACTCTTAGCATCCAGGCTTAAGGAAAAGAACTGTCTTCATCCAAGTGTTAAAATAACAGCTTACCGGACGAGAGAAGAAAACCTTCTTCCATACTTCAACCAAGAAGGGGTTATAGTGTATTGCAGCAATATACCTGGACTTTTACTTGAATTGGGGCTGCCGGAATATAGACCAGAGGACTGGCGTCTCTTCATAGACAGTTCCACTAGAAGTTTAAAATGTTTTCTCCTACACAATGGCAATCGTTACACATCTATTCCAATTGCCCACTCAACAAAACTTTGTGAAGCATATGCTAACATCAAGATGGTTCTGCAGAAAATTCAGTATATGCAGCACCAGTGGTTGATTTGTGTTGATTTGAAAATGGTGAACTTCTTGCTTGGACAACAAAGTGGATACACAAAGCACCCATGTTTTATCTGCATGTGGGATAGTAGGGCAAAGCACGAACATTGGAAGCAGAAAACATGGCCTCCAAGGGAACATATGGCTGTTGGTGAAGCAAACATCATTAATGAACCTCTGGTTAGTAGGGACAAGATTGTTTTTCCACCATTACATATGAAGTTAGGACTAATGAAGCAATTCACCAAAGATTTAGACAGAAATGGTAATTGCTTCACATACATCTGCAATACGTTCCCTGGACTCAGTAGTGAAAAACTTAAGGCAGGAATATTTGATGGTCTTCAAATTCGCAGGCTCATCAACGATACCAATTTTACATGTGTCATGACTGTCACTGAAGCATCGGCCTGGAACAGTTTTGTCGCTGTTGTAAAATGTTTTTTGGGCAATCATAAAGCTCCCAATTACGAGGAACTGGTCAAAAACATGCTCACTAACTTTCAAAACTTAGGAGCTAACATGAGCATAAAATTGCACTTCCTTCACAGCCACTTGGATCGATTTCCTCGTAATCTAGGTGATTTCAGTGAGGAACAGGGAGAGCGGTTCCATCAAGATATGAAAGGAATAGAGGAAAGATATAAAGGAAGATGGGACAGGCATATGATGGCAGATTATTGCTGGAATCTCCAACGTGACTGTTCTGAAGAGACCTATAAAAGGAAAGCGTGCAGGAAGCGGTTCGTCATGGACGGAAAATGATATACTTATAGAGAAACTTTTCAATTATATTTTATACGTGGACAAATGCCTATCAGGTTTTCATAGAAGCTATTTATAAAGATTATTTTCTTTTTTCATTGTAGTTTGTAGCGCTCGAGTTCAGTATTAGCAATTTTTTCTAATTTTTTGAATAAATCATGCATTATCTCAAAAACTAGAGCCAAACTGCATAAATGGTTGCTATATTCGTCCTCAGCACCACTAACCCATCCTAAAGCCACTCAAATATCCATGGCAAGAAAACGAGTGTTGACCAGTGTTATTTACATGTCGCCATTTGCTTGCGTCACACTTTTATGAATACGCAAAGTTAAGTATTCATACTGTAATAAACTCTATTAGTACGATTTTCTTGAATGGTTGTCTAGCGATCCTAGAAAACAGCTTTGTAGGCACTCTATATTAGACGGATGGGCAGAAAAACAATATTGACGAAGTGAGCGGTATGGAGGACGAGTGGGCAGAAAAAATGGTTCAAATGGCCCTGAGCACTATGGGACTTAACATCTGTGGTCATCAGTCCCCTAGAACTTAGAACTAGTTAAACCTAACTAACCTAAGGACACCACATACATCCATGCCCGAGGCAGGATTCGAACCTGCGACCGTAGCAGTCGCGCGGTTCCGGACTGAGCGCCTGGAACCCGAGTGGGCAGAACACAAGAGAATTTATTATCCTGTCTGTCTATTTGAAACCTCGGCGGCAAATTACCTTCTTCCTACCAGGCTCATTAGATATGCTGATTTTATCGTAATTGTAAAAGTTGTTTGGTAGAACGTCTTTAGCCAAAACATTCAAGTTTTCGATGCACTCGCTAACTGCTGATTCATCGGTGGCAGCATAAGCTGTTTTTAAGTTATTTGCAGATCTGATTGATAACAGGGGAAACCTCTTCAAAAACCTTTTTACTCACTCAGAGCCAGGGAGGGTGTTTCGGAAACATTTCACTATTCTTCCATGCATTGCGAGGTAAAACTTGACAATAAATCGAAATACCACTTCATTCACGGGAAATCCTAATTCACAAATTTTATCTAACTGGCTATCGAGGTCCAAGTCCTCATTAGAAGTAAACACACCATCGAATGTCCAGGTTTATTCAGACGGTCATTCTTCAGTCTCCTTTTGATCGTAGACCTACTTAATTTGAAGTATGCTGAAGTTACTCTTTGAGACACTTTGCCACACCTTACAGCACTTAAACATTTTTGTAACTTTTCTGCTGTGGAATGCGCACACGTCCTGCTGGCACGGGATCTTTCGTAATCTACTGTCATTTTTTGGCCCCAGGTAAGCATATAAATAAATATGAACAGTATATAAATCATTTAATGAAATAAATTGACAAAACTTAATCATATACATTTTTTGCAGTGAAAAGGGAAGTGTATAATTGAAATTTGCCGCTAGGTGCTAATTGAACCCACTTCTGGGCTGGGTCGAAGTAGCCCCAGTTTTAGGTCATAATCACACTGTTGACCATCATTATCAGTTTAACTGAGCGTTCGTAATCTATATAATTCGAACAAATGCTATTTTGTTAGAGAATGTAAATAAAATGTAAATGTCACTGTAACCTTGCGTGCGTGTAACTGAGTGTCGAGAGCGGTGTTCAGCCAAGCAATGCGAGACTTACCTTTAATGCTGAAGGTTACCTCCTCTATTACCAAAATTTCTGCTCATTCTTGCCTGCCGCTCTGTTGCCAGATCATGCCAATAATACTGAAATCCAACCTGGCCGTCTAAATAAAAGTACATCTCATGACTGAAGAACACTTTACCCATTCTAAATTCCATCACGTATGTTTTTCAGCAAACCCCAATCTAGCCTGTTTATGATTGCGTTTTAGAGCGGGTTTCAGCAGTCGTTTCTTAAATGCAAGACGTCTGTCATGTTACACAATTTGTCATACATCTCTGGCAGTTACGGGCAACTGATGATTAGCAACAAGTTGAAAAGAAAACCGTTTGTGGCCCTTGCTTTGTCAAAAGTAAGGCTTTCTGCGCCTCAGATAATTTTTTACTTAGTCTATACTTTCCGTACTTGTACAGAAACCAGACGGCAGTTATAAGAGTCGAGGGACATGAAAGGGAAGCAGTGGTTGGGAAGGGAGTAAGACAGGGTTGTAGCCTCTCCCCGATGTTGTTCAATCTGTATATTGAGCAAGCAGTAAAGGAAACAAAAGAAAAATTCGGAGTAGGTATTAAAATTCATGGAGAAGAAATGAAAACTTTTAGGTTCGCCGATGACACTGTAATTCTGTCAGAGACAGAATTTCCTTAATCTTTCCTCTAAGATAAGTCGTAAGGTCAGTATTGCCTCCCGTGTTCCAGTGTTTCTACGGAATCCAAACTGATCTTCCCCGAGGTTGGCTTCTACTAGTTTTTCCATTCGTCTGTAAAGAATTCGTGTTAGTATTTTGCAGCTGTGACTTATTAAACTGATAGTTCGGTAATTTTCACATCTGTCAACACCTGCCTTCTTTGGGATTGGAATTATTATATTCTTCTTGAAGTCTGAGGGTATTTCGCCTGTTTCATACATCTTGCTCACCAGATCGTAGAGTTTTGTCAGGACTGGCTCTCCCAAGGCCGTCAGTAGTTCCAATGGAATGTTGTCTACTCCGGGGGCCTTGTTTCGACTTAGGTCTTTCAGTGCTCTGTCAAACTCTTCACGCAGTATCATATCTCCCATTTCATCTTCATCTACATCCTCTTCCATTTCCATAATATTGTCCTCAAGTACAATGCACAGGATAGAGTAGCATGGAGAGCTGCATCAAACCAGTCTCAGGACTGAAGACCACAACAACAACAACAACAATATTTTCCGTTCTGTGCATATCGTGCTCCCCGTCTAACGAAATCATCAGTCACTGTACTTAAACAGGTCAGCTTCATAGCAATTTGACGGTTAGAGAGTCCCCTTTCTTTGCACCGATTTTTGCTTCTTATCACATAGTAACTGTTTTCCTTCTGGCATTGCCACAATCGTGGTTTATGAACACAATAAGCACTGTCACTAATGCTGTCTGTTTCCTATCGCCAGCAAGGATACGTACTCGCAGAGCCTACTGCCTTTATACTGGGTTCAACTCCCTCCATCCTGAATAGCTGATGTCTTGTTATATACTGTACTACCGACATGAAATACGATACCATTTGACGTACATTGGATTTAATATTATTGCATATACATTATGCACAACTACTCCGACATACAACGTTAATTTTCCTGAAGATGCTCACGCCTTTAGACTGATTTCACTATGGTACATATGTAATATGCAAGTCACTCTAAGTGCATAGCGCAAGGTACTTGCTACCAGTGTTAACGATTTTATGTCCTACTACAGCCATTTCCCGAAGTGAGTGAGAAATGACTGCATCCTCTCGTACGTGAAATAATCTATGGCATCTTCTTCTCATGATCACTCATGGTACCGACGCAGAATAGTCGCACACCTCTAAATTTACCAGACTACGTTTTACGGATATTGTGTCGCCTTTCGTCCAAAGACATACAATACAGAGCTTGCAGACAGTTCTAAATTTCGATGAACTAACTTTTGTTCCTAAATCAACAGCACTTCATTCAATGCTGTAGACATCTTAATTACGGACTTTAAGATAAAATTTAACGGCTCTAGATCTAATACTTTAGGAGACGAAATATATTTTCACTTTGCAAACGGGTCTAAAATGACCCCGTTTGCTTTCTCGGAAATCGCAAGACTGCAGCTATGAAATTTTTACAGCTGTTTTACTGCAGCAAAGCGGTCGTAAAAACAATAATAAAAGCTAAAGCTCCGCCTACATTCTCTTTCGGGTCATTCAGTACCGAGCGGACATCGTGTCATCCTCTGCCAGTCATTCGGATGTGATATGAAGGACGTGGGATCAGCGCTCCGCTCTCTGCGCCGTTGTCAGCTTCCCAGACCCTGGAGCCGCTACTTCCCACTCAGATGGTTCCTCAGTTGGCATCACCAGGCAGAGAGAACTCCATTCCAGTCCTCCCACCAAGGGTGCCGGGCTATAAAAACAATATTTCTGTTGCTCCATCGTGGATACGGAAGAAAGGCAGGTGATATATAAACACCAAACTGCTGTATTTTTTTCAGATGTTGTTATTTTATTCAGATGGCCAGTTTCAGCAGCTCATTAATGCCATCTTCAAGCCCCTGCATATTAAGAAGAACGAGTTTTCGTTGTATCACAGTTGACATTACAGAAAATGTCACATAAATAAAATAACAGCATCTGAAAACGTACGGCTGTTTCGTGATATTTTGCGAGGTGCCGGGGTGGAGAGTTTGTACCTCTTCAATTCAGACGAATTTTGCATGAGAACTGGACATGCACTCGACCCCCTCCTTACATACCACCTAATTGATTATGTGCGCAACGGTAACGGAAAAAAATGATGGTGGACCCTGCTAATTGGTAAAATAAGGAGTGCACACTCACAATAATTTAATAAAAATCGTAATCTACTCAGAATAAAAGAGAACTTTATCATAATAAACAACAGGAAATGGGATTCTGCATATATCTACGAAATGATATGCGGATTAAATATTACAATGAGATTTATTATACATCATAACATAAATGTATATGATTATCGACACAAACAGTGGGTTAAAGGATAGGGTATGGCTCAAATGGCTCTGAACACAATGGGACTTAACTTCTCAGGTCATCAGTCCCCTAGAACTTAGAACTATTTAAACCTAACTAACCTAAGGACATCACACACATCCATGCCCGAGTCAGGATTCGAACCTGCGACCGTAGCGGTCACGCGGTTCCAGACTGCAGCGCCTAGAACCGCTCGGCCACTCCGGCCGGCGGATAGGGTATACTGAAATATTATGAGAATAAGAGTTGGCTCGAGAACAAGGGGCTCCTACTCTCTATGATGCAACAGATTGATGATAATGACTGGAGGTCCTAATCAATCAAATATTAATCTGCCGACTATACAGCAGTATCGCAATTAGTAGTGAGAGCTGTAGTGGGATCACATGAAGAAACAAGCAAGGTGGACCTGTAGCAAAGCGAGAGCGTGTGCTGCTGAGGGATTCAGTATAAAATTGATAAGGTGCTACAATGCCGGAGCCGCAAAATACTGTACCAGTACTGAAATCTGCAGCACGTGGTCGGTAGGCAGCGTCATGATGATGTAGGCACCGACTACTGTCGTGCAGCAACTCTGTGTCAACGTCAGGCCACGAAGGCTGTCCCAGAATTCGAAGTTCTTCCGAAAAAGAGCGACCAAGTCGCAAGACTGTCCGACTCCGACGAAGATCAGATCACGAAACCCCTTGTGTGATGCGATGCAAGTAGCGAAGCCAGCATTGCTTAACTCCTTACTCTCCTCGAAATCTGTGAATCAGCATTCAGTTCTGATTCCAAAATTCCCCCATACTGTCTCAGAACATCATTCGCGCCAATAGCGACCATTCCCTCCAATTTCGATCAGGGCTTTATGACGTCAACTAGCCTCGGTTTAGGTTGACCAATTATGCCTCTGCTATTCAGCTGAGGGCACTGAACTTGCCGTTTGACCGGCTATCAAAACAACCTGTCATGACCACCGGCCATCCGGTGCTAGACAGTCGCACTCAGCAGGGCACAGTCCACAAGTTGTCTCTGAACAAAGAGGACAATGCAGTCAGTCGGTACCAGGAATCTTCGTTCTGGACGCGCTGGAACGTTAAACACCTAAACTGCGGCGATACTCAGACGTCTCGCAGGTCGTTTCGCCCTGCATACAATAGCCCAACCTTGACCGACGTCAGTCGTTCCGCAAGGCGCGTAAGCGTATTGTACGAACCCCCAACCGGAAACGCAGTGTGCCGCGTCCTCCGATACTCGCCTCGCACAGGCCATCCAAGGAAGTAAAACAACATGTTTAGGAATCAAGTGAAAAGTATTTTTTGAGCTCTCAGTACAAATACTCTCACTACAGTAACCTTATTCGGTCTGTTACTATCATGCAATGACATGGGACATTAACATAATTGATGAAAATGAGAGGAGACATGCAAAAGAGGGCATGGAACCTCTCAATTTCTTTGGTAAATAAAAAAATATTTCAACCAGGGAAAAATCGTGGTCATGTCGACGCCTCTCGTATTTTCTTGGCGCTGTAAATTCGGTTGCGAAATTGGGCAATTTCGTTAAGCGATATACCCGATTAGCAACGCTTAGACCTGTTCTGACTGCACAGAAGTTTTCTTTATGTCTCACTTGTAATGGATCCGGCGTGTGCTCTTACTCGTACTGAAATGGTAAATTGTTGGTGCGTCAATCCGTTAAAAACACTTATGTGTAAGTAAATTCTGCGGAAATGAGGCAATTATCTGTATTTGAAGATACCAATCGACAAAGTATCGATATGCACAAGTACAGTAGCGCATGCCGATCAGTTGTACCTAAACATAATGAGTTTAAAACGCTTGAGAATAGAGTAAGAAGTTTTAAGAAACCAGGCACCAAAATGCAAGTTGTGGTAGTTTATTATATTGGAGGAAGAAGAAAGCAATGCTCATATTTCTATGCCTACTGTGTCCGAAAGGCTTCGGGAAGCAGGTACGGACTCTTTATGTACAATCTCTTGCAAAGTGATCTAACTAAAAAGTCACGAAAAGTTTGGTGTAAAGCACGACAGGGGCTGTTACAGGAGGCTTGGAGGCGTGTTATCTTAGATGAACGTCACACAGGTGTGCAAAACACAAGAACGAAATTAACTATGTGTCACTGGTGCATGACCATAGCTCTAAACTTCGATCATACTTTGAACGAGCTGCTACACTACAGTGCAGAAGGTAATGGTTCAAATGGCTCTGAGCACTATGGGACTTAACAGCATCGGTCATCAGTCCCCTAGAACTTAGAACTACTTAAACCTAACCAACCTAAGGACATCACACACATCCATGCCCGAGGCAGTATTCGAACCTGCGACCGTAGCAGTCGCACAGTTCCGGACTGAGCGCCTAGAACCGCTAGACCACCGCGACCGGCTTGCAGAAGGTAGTATAACGATATACGGAATGAGACGAACAGAGATTACACTTTTATTCAGAGACAATAATTATATTTTTAGTGTATGTGGGCATGCTGCAATACGTCTCTTGGCCGCATCCCACACACGCTCGATGAGACTTAAATCGGGGAAATGGGCAGGCCAGTCGATTCGACGAATATCCTCTCGTCACAAGATTCCTCCACCTGTGCGATTCGATATGGTCGCCCATTGTCATCCATAAAACTAAATTCAGGACCGCATGCATATCGCTGAAAGGATGTACGTGGGAGAGGACTAAAATGTCACATTAACTTTGACTGGTAAGTGCGCGTGTACGCCCATGTAACACTGTATCTGCCCGCCATATCATCAGGATCGCCAAAACTGTCATATTCGACGGTGTTCCTGGGTGCGTCTTCCTACCTCTCGCCATGTAAGGGTAAATCTGTACGTCCAGGATAACTGCTCAGACGGAATCATCCCAGAAGCGCGCGAGACCCCAGTCCTCACTGGTCCAGTCCTTGTTGTTTTTGGCACCCTCACATACCATGTCGCTGATGTGCCGGTCTCAACATAACTCAACGTACGGTCGTCGGGCAGAGAGACTACACCCGTTCAGCCCCCACGCCACTGTGGAACGCGACATGAAGTGCCTTGCAGTCCTGTTCAGTGTCATCGCTGAGGCACCTGCTGTTCGACGTGTGTCGCTTCTTACATGTCGGACAATGCGGTGGCCATCTGCTTCTGTAGTTGAATGTGGTCTACCACCTCCGTTAAAAAAAAGTCTCAAATGACTCTAAGCACTATGGGACTTAACATCTGGGGTCATCAGTCCCCCAAACTACTTACATGTAACTAATCTGAGGACATCACACACATCCATGCCCGAGGCAGGATTCAAATCTGCGACCGTAGCAGCCGCGTGGTTCCGGAATGAAGCGCCTAGAACCGCTTGGCCATAGCGGCCGGCTCCTCCTTTCCTTCAGGCAGCAGAGCCAGAAGTTCGGAATGCAGCCCATGCTCGCGAAACAATGCTGTGAGCAGTACCAAACTTCTGAGCTTCGCTAATCACACTTAGGCTTCCTTCTAGTGTCCTAGTGTCCTCATGATTCTTCCTTGTGTGAAATCATCCCAATAAGTTCTGCAGGCCATGTGTAACGAAAAACATCATCACACTGAACCGTAACTACATGCTGATTGTCACATACTGCCTTTTGTCGTCCCGTCAACTGCCTCGTTTTGGAAGGACAGCCCTATTCGGCGCTATAGTCACTCTGGCCTCACACCATATGGCATCCAAATTTCTGTGTACGACCGAGGAGACTGGCAACATGCTCCCTTACTTCCATTCATCTCCAACAAGTACTTAATTCGCAATGGTGATTTACACAGCTCATCCTTAAACATTCCGTAGCAGTATATTTCCCAGCCACGGAAACGGATTCCGACATACAAAGAATGAAAAATGTCGGCCTGCCTGTGTTGCTACGGCAGTTCACATCACTGACGTGGCCGTAGTTATCTGGAGATCCATCACATCTCAGTGCCCAGGGCAGGTTTACTGTACAATATAACGACAAACAATCGACTCATGCTTTCCTTGGGTAAAAATTGCCTGGTGAGAGCTTTATTTATCAGCAAAACACACCTATCGCAACACAAAGAGTCGTTTTCTAAGGGGCATGTTGACCGTTTCAGTGGGCAGCAAAAAGCCCTTAGATAAATCCTATGGAAGATAGTCCATTATATTTCGGGCATGCAGCCGCGCAAATAACATTTCCTTCACTGATATTTCGGCCATGTACCGTCCGGCCATCCTCAGAGTGAGTCACAAGACTGACGATAAGATGCCAAGCGTGGCCTTATGTTATCCACCGCAGCGGTACTGCGCATACGGGTCGCAGATGCTGGTCGGCGGAAGAGAAATACGCTTACATTCGATTCGCTTATCGAGGTATGATCGTCGGCGGTGACACCATGACTACTTCTCTGCAGATTAACTACCCCTAGAGCCGGATTCCGTGCCTTGTCCAAATTAAAACTATTATCTCTATTTATTAAATTATTAGCTAATTTAATTTCTATAGCTTCCTTGAAGACAGATTCCCAAAAGGAAGAGATGGATGTTAAAATCTTCACATCATTTTAATTCATGGCATGTCCTGTATCAATACAATGTTCGGCCACACCTGACTTGTCTGGCTGTAATAAGCCTGTGTATCTTCGATGCTCCATACATCTCTCATTAACGGTGCGTGTTGTTTGACCTATATACGACTTCTCCCGATTTCCGCAAGGAATCTGATACACACCCGCTTTACGAAGCTGTAAATCGTTCTTCACAGAGCCGAGTAAAGCTGGAATCTTCGTGGGGGGCTGGAAGATCAAGTTAACACAGTGTTTCTCGAGAATACGGCCTATCTTCGAGGAAAGAGCACCCACATAGAGCAAAAACGCACTAGATCTGGAGGAATTACTATCTTCTTCCCCATGACATACCTGCGTTCTAGGTTTTACACTGAATGCTCTACGAATCTACTGCGGATAAAATCTATTAGATTTAAAAATGCTCTTGAGGTATGTAAGCTCTTCAAGCAAATTATATTTATCGAATATACAGTGCGCCCTATGCACTAAAGTCTTATGGACACCTACGGTCTGTGAAGGATGATGGCAGCCACTGGCATGTAGATATAGGTTTGTGTGTGTTGGTTTCCAATATACGGCGTGTCCTAATGTGCTGTCAACTTTACGGCGAACGACAACATCCAAAAAGGGGAGGCAGGCGACTTTTTCTATTTCCATAGTAAATTTGAGACTAGCATGGATAGAATTCAAATTCTCAATAAATCGGTGCAATTCATCCATGCCGTGCGGCCATACCACAAATGGGTGGTCCATGTACCTCCTGAAGACTGTTGGTTTAAAACTTGCTGAGTACAGTGCCTTGTTCTCGAAGTCTTCCATGAATAAATTCCCAGAGGGGAGAGGGGGCTTCCCATAGCAACACCATCGATCTGCTCATAAAATTCGCCATTAAACTGAAAATAAGATGATAAAGCACATGTTCAAATAAGGCCGTAGTGTTCTTATCAAAATGTTGGGCGATAAGAGATAAGTTGTACTTTAAAGGTAACTTGGTGTAATGATACCACGTCAAAACTAACAAGCACGTCCGTACTATTTAGCCTGATATTGCTTCGTCTCTGAATAAAATCCATAGAATTACGAATATGGTGACTACATATTCCCTCCAATGGTTTTATTAAGGAAGCTAAATATTTGGCAGAAAAATACGTTGGTTAACCAATAGTACTTGTTATACGCCTCATAGACAAGTTCTCTAGACGCTCATCCTCACCCATCTTGTGAACTTTAGGAAAACCGTAAAATCTCGGTAGTACTAAACCTCGCACTTTTAAACTTCTTATGACTTCCTTCAGTAGTGATGAAGCGTTGAGCAAGGCAGCAGTCCTTATTTTCACTTTGTTAGTAGGATCTTTGTTGATCTTCCGGTATACACCTGACCTAGGTAGACCACATATCTTTTCCTTGTAGATTTCCTGAGGCAAAAGGACAGTAGCATTACCTTTAGAAGCACGCATGACGACTGTGTCACTATCCTCAAGCACTTTTCGTATCGCACATCTTTCTTCCTTGGATACATTGCTTCTTTGTGGACGATGTTTCGTAATTGCTCGACAGGTTTCTCGTCTGATTTATTCAGCAGAGTCCTCTGATAGTAGTCGGACAGCTTCTTCAATCGCACTGATGAAAGATGATATCGGCAAAGTCTTTGGAGTATGGGAAAAATTTAGCCCTTTACTTAAGACAGATAACGTAGCTTCGTCCAGATCCTTACCATTCGCCGGCCGCAGTGGCCGAGCGGTTCTAGTCTCGAACCGCGTGTCCGCTACGGTCGCAGGTTCTAATCCTGCCTCGGGCGTGGATGTGTGTGGTGTCCTTAGGGTAGCTGGGTTTAAGTAGTTCTAAGTTCCAGGGGACTGATGACATCAGATGTTCCATAGTGCTCAGAGCCATTTGAACCTCACCCTTCAAATTTATGAGAGGATGTCGAATAACAGAGACCACCTGTGAAGGCTGGTCCAATAGGCTGTACTTGGCAATCTGTCCTTTTGTAGCCACTTCGCACACCCCGTCAGACTTAGCCCATGTCGTGCCAGCAGTCAAGTAAGGTGTGGCCGAACATTGTATAGATACAGGGAATACCATGAATTACAGTGGTATGAAGATTTTAACATCCACCTCTTCCTTTTGGAAATCTGTCTTCAAGGAAGCTATAGAAATTAGATTAGCTAGTAATTTGATAATAGAGACTATGATTTTAATTTGGACAATGCATAGAATCCGGCTCTTGGGGTAACTAAACTGCAGAGAAGTCGTCATGGTGTCACGGCCGACGATGATACTTCGATAAGCGAATCGATTGTAAGCGTATTTCTTTGCCGCCGACCAGGATCTGTGACCCGCATGCGCAGTTCCACCGCGGTGGGTAATACACTCCTGGAAATTGAAATAAGAACACCGTGAATTCATTGTCCCAGGAAGGGGAAACGTTATTGACACATTTCTGGGGTCAGATACATCACATGATCACACTGACAGAACCACAGGCACATAGACACAGGCAATAGAGCATGCACAATGTCGGCACTAGTACAGTGTATATCCACCTTTCGCAGCAATGCAGGCTGCTATTCTCCCATGGAGACGATCGTAGAGATGCTGGATGTAGTCCTGTGGAACGGCTTGACATGCAATTTCCACCTGGCGCCTCAGTTGGACCAGCGTTCGTGCTGGACGTGCAGACCGCGTGAGACGACGCTTCATCCAGTCCCAAACATGCTCAGTGGGGGACAGATCCGGAGATCTTGCTGGCCAGGGTAGTTGACTTACACCTTCTAGAGCACGTTGGATGGCACGGGATACATGCGGACGTGCATTGTCCTGTTGGAACAGCAAGTTCCCTTGCCGGTCTAGGAATAGTAGAACGATGGGTTCGATGACGGTTTGGATGTACCGTGCACTATTCAGTGTCCCCTCGACGATCACCAGTGGTGTACGGCCAGTGTAGGAGATCGCTCCCCACACCATGATGCCGGGTGTTGGCCCTGTGTGCCTCGGTCGTATGCAGTCCTGATTGTGGCGCTCACCTGCACGGCGCCAAACACGCATACGACCATCATTGGCACCAAGGCAGAAGCGACTCTCATCGCTGAAGACGACACGTCTCCATTCGTCCCTCCATTCACGCCTCTCGCGACACCACTGGAGGCGGGCTGCACGATGTTGGGGCGTGAGCGGAAGACGGCCTAACGGTGTGCGGGACCGTAGCCCAGCTTCATGGAGACGGTTGCGAATGGTCCTCGCCGATACCCCAGGAGCAACAGTGTCCCTAATTTGCTGGGAAGTGGCGGTGCGGTCCCCTACGGCACTGCGTAGGATCCTACGGTCTTGGCGTGCATCCGTGCGTCGCTGCGGTCCGGTCCCAGGTCGACGGGCACGTGCACCTTCCGCCGACCACTGGCGACAACATCGATGTACTGTGGAGACCTCACGCCCCACGTGTTGAGCAATTCGGCGGTACGTCCACCCGGCCTCCCGCATGCCCACTATACGCCCTCGCTCAAAGTCCGTCAACTGCACATACGGTTCACGTCCACGCTGTCGCGGCATGCTACCAGTGTTAAAGACTGCGATGGAGCTCCGTATGCCACGGCAAACTGGCTGACACTGACGGTGGCGGTGCACAAATGCTGCGCAGCTAGCGCCATTCGACGGCCAACACCGCGGTTCCTGGTGTGTCCGCTGTGCAGAGCGTACGATCATTGCTTGTACAGCCCTCTCGCAGTGTCCGGAGCAAGTATGGTGGGTCTGACACACCGGTGTCAATGTGTTCTTTTTTCCGTTTCCAGGAGTGTATAAGGCCACGCTTGGCATCTTATCGTCAGTCTTGTGACTCACTCTGAGAATAGCCAGACGATACGTGGCCGAAACATCAGTGAAGAAAATGTTATTCGCGCGGCGGCATGCCCGAAATTTAATTGACTGTTCATTACGCCGCGAGTGAACTACTCAGGAGGACGTCGTTAAATGGAGAACAAAACTGGTTTTCTATGGATCGGAGTGTGGAGTCCATTAATCGGGCAGGTAGATTAGAAAATTTAAAGAGGGAACTGAATAGGTTAGAGTTAGATATAGTAATAATTAGTGAAGTTGAGTGCCAGGAGGAACAAGACTTATGGTCTGGTGAATAAGGGGGTATAAATAAAAAATCAAATAGGGGTAACGCAGGACTAGGTTCAATAATGAGTAAAAAATATGAGCGAGAGTAAGCTACTAAGAGCAGCGTAGTGAACGCATTATCGTAGCCAAGATAGACACGAAGCCCACGCCTAATACAGTAGTACAAGTTTAAATGAAAACCAGCTCCCCAGATGAAGAGATTGAATACACGTATGCTGAGATAAAAGAAATTATTCAGATAATGAAGGAAGACGAAAATTTAATAGTAACGGAGGACTGGATTTCTATAGTAGGAACAGGAAGAGAAGGAAAAGTAGTAATTGGATATGGAATGGGGGTAAGGAACTTTGCACAGAGCATAACTTAATCACAGCTAACACTTGGTTTAAGAGTCATGAAAGAAGGTTGTATAGGTGTAAGAGGCTCGGTTACACTGGAAGGTTTCAGATAGATTATATAATAATAACAATAAGATTTAGCAACCAGGTTTTAAATTGTAAGACATTTCCAGGGGCAGATGTAGACTCTGACCACAGTGTATTGGTTATGAACTGTGGATTAAAACTGAAGAAACTGCAAAAACATGGAAATTTAAGGAGATGGGACCTCGATAAACTGAAAGTACCAGAGGTTGTCAGTAGTTTCAGAGAGAGCATTAGGGAACGATTGACAAGAACAGGGGAAAGAAATACAGTAGAGGAAGAATGAGTAGCTTTGAGAGATGATATATTGAAGGCAGCAGAGGATCAAGTAGGTAAAACGACGAGGGCTAGTAGAAATCCATGGTTAACGGAAGAGATATTAAATTTAATTGATGAAAGAAATAAAAATTTAGTACATCAAGGCAAAAAGGAATACCCCTACAAGAGAATTAAAGAGACCTTAGGAGAAAAAAAAAACACTTGTATGAATAAGAAGAGCTCAGATGGAAAACCTAATCAAAGAAGGGAAAACAGAAAGGTGGGGAGTCTGTAAAATGGAAATGTACTCGAGAGCAATATTATGAAAATGGAAGAGGACGTAGGTGAAGAGGAAATGGGAGATACGATACTGCGTAAAGAATTTGACAGAACACTGAAAAACCTAAGTTAAAATAGGCCCCGGGAGTAGACAACATTCCATCAGAACTACTGATAGCCTTGGGAGGGTCAGCCCTGACAAAACTCTACCGTCTGGTGAGCAAGATGTTTGAGACACGCGAAATACCCTCAGACTTCAAGAAGAATATAATAATTCCAATCCCAGACAACGCAGGTGTTGACAGGTGTGGAAATCATCGAACTGTCAGTTTAAGAAGTCACGGCTGCAAAATACTGATACGAATTCTTTGCAGACGACTGGAAAAACTACCAAGAAACCGACCTTGGGGAAGATCAATTTGGATTCCGTAGAAATATGGGATCACGTGAGGCAGTACCAACTCTACGACTTATTAGAACATAGATTAAGGAAAGGCATACCTACGTTTCTAGCATGTGTAGAGTTAGAGACAACTTTTGACAATGTTGACTGCAATACTATCTTTCAAATTCTGAAGGTGGCAGGGGTAAAATACGGAGAGCGAAATGCTATTTACAATTTGTACAGGAACCAGATGGCAGTTATAAGAGTCGAGGGCCATGAAGGGGAAGCAGTGGTTGGGAAAGAAGTGAGACAGTGTTGTAGCCTATCCCCGATGTTAATCAGTCTATATATTGAGCAATCAGTAAAGGAAACAAAAGAAAAATTGGGAGTAGGGATTAAAATCCACGAAGAAGAAATGAAAACTTTGAGGTTTGCTGATGACATTGTAAATCTGTCAGAGGCAGCAAAGGACCTGGAAGAGCAGTTAAACGGAATGGACAGCGTCTTGAAACAAGGATATAAGATGAACATCAACAAAAGCAAAACGAGGGTAATGGAATGTAGACTAATTAAATCAGGTGATGCTGAGGGTATTAGGTTAGGAAATGAGAGTAGTAGATGGGTTTTTCTATTTAGGGAGCAAAATAACTGAAGATGGTCGAAGTAGAGAGGATATAAAATATATCCTGGCAATGGCAAGAAAAGCGTTTCTGAAGAAGAGGACTTTTTTAACATGGAGTATAAGTTTAAGTGTCAGGAAGTCTTTTGCAAAAGTATATGTATGGAGTGTAGCCATGTATGGATGTGAAACATGAAGATAAAAAGTCTAGACAAGGCGAGAATAGAAGCTTTCAAAATGTGGTGCTACAGAAGAACGCTGAAGATTAGATGGGTAGATTACGTGACTAATGAGGAGGTACTGAATAGAATTGGGGAGAAGAGGAATTTGTGGCATAATTTGACTAGAAGGTAGTACATGTTTTGAGGCATCATTAAAGGCAGCGTGGAGGGTAAAAATCGTAGAGGGAGACGAAGAGATGAATACACTAAGCAGATTCAGAGTGATGCAGGGCGAAGTAGTTACTTGAAGATGAAGAAATTTGCACAGGATAGAGTACTATGGAGAGCTGCATCAAATCAGTCTCTGGACCGAAGGCCACAACAACAACAGTACTATGCTAAGACAATATGCCACGACCTCATTGTCTGGACGTCCATTTCTTAATCAATACACAGCTGCCCCCTGAAAAGCGAAACAGCAATCACTAAATATAAGCACTTGGACAAAAGCACTCGGATAACATTGTAATCATGAAATAAAGATTAGGACAAAAAGCCTTTGTGTTATAATATCATTTCTCCACTTAATCCATTCAGGTACACCACACAACTTTTGGACTCCCATAGTGCACCCTAGTCCTCGGCAATGCGTCCAGCAGCATGTACTTGTTCACCTAACATCTGACCTACAATAACAACTGGACTGTCTACCGATTAACGGACAGTCCTCTAAATTCGAAGACAACAGCACACGGTTCACAGGCATATGTGGAAATTTCTGACACCTTCTTCGGATACAGTAAATCCAGCTTAATTCATTTTGGTGGGTGGCCGGTCTCAGACATGTGCTTAGCTACTATTCGTTTTCCATAGTCATCAGTCTTCTAACTGGTCTGATGAAACTCAATACGAACTCCTGTCCAGTGCCAAACTCTTATTCTCATCAGAGCAGCACTCACACGCAGCATCTGCAGTTGTTAGTTGTACAGGTTCTATTCTCTGTCTTCCCCTAAGGCTTTTTACCATATACGGCTCTCTGAGGTACCATTTTACGCATATGCCTTTCCTCGTCGATTTAGTATGTCCACATACACTACATGATCAAAAGTCTCCCGACATCCCCAAAAACATACGTTCTTCATATTAGGTGCATTGTACTGCCACCTACTGAGGGGTACTCCATATCAGCGATCTCAGTAGTCATTATAGATCGTGAGAGAGCAAAATGGGGTCCTCCGCGGGACTCACGGATTTCGAACGTGATCAGGTGAATGAATGTCACTTGTGTCACACTTCTATACGCGAGGTTTCCACACTCCTAAGCATCTCTAGGTCCACTGTTTCCAATGAGCTATTGAAGTGTAAACGTGAAGGGACACTACAGCACAAACGTGTACAGGCCTAACCCGTCTGTTGACTAACAGAGACCTCCGGCAGTTGAAAAGAGTCGTAATGTGTAATAGGCAGACATCTATCCAGACCATCACACAGGAATTCCAAACTGCATCAGGATCCACTGCAAGTACTATGGCAGTTAGGCGGGAGGTGAGAAAACATGTATTTCATGGTCGAGCGGCTGCTGATAAGCCACACATCACGCCGATAAATTCCAAACGACACCTTTCTTGGTGTAAGGAGCGAAAACGTTGGACGATTAAACAGTGGAAAAAACGTTGTGTGGAGCGACGAATCACGGTACTCAATGTAGCGGTCCGATGGCAGGGTGTAGGTATGGCGAATGCCCGGTGAACGTCCTCTGCCAGTTTGTGTAGTGCCAACAGTAAAATTCAGAGATGGTGGTGTTATGGTGTGCTCTGGTTTTTCATGGAGGGGGCTTGCACCCCTTGTTGTTTTACGTGATACTGTCACAGCACAGGCCTACGTTGTTGTTTAAAGCACCTTCTTGCTTCCCACTGTTGTAGAGCAATTCGAGGATGGCGACTGCATCTTTTAACACGATTGAGCACTGTTCACAATGCACTGTCTGTGGCGGAGCGGTTACACGACAATAACTTCCCTGTAACGGATTGGTCTACACAGAGTCCTGACCTGAATCATATATAACACTTTGGGATGTTGTGGTACGCCGACTTTGTACCAGGCCTCACCGACTGACATCGATACCTCTCCTCAGTGCAGCATTCCGTGAGGACTGGGCTGCCATTCCCCAAGAAACCTTCTAGCACCTGACTGAACGTATGCCTGCGAGAGTGGAAGCTTTCATCAAGGCTAAGGGTTTGCCAACACTATATTGAGTTCCAGAATTACCGACGGAGGACGCCACGAACTTGTAAGTTATTTGCAGCCATGTGTCCGGATACTTTTGATCACATAGTGTAGTTTTCAAGATTCTCCTATTCTATTTTTCTTCCTTCCGAGGTTTCCCGCTGTCCACGTTTCATTTGCATGTTGTGCTCCGAATGTACACTGTCATAAATTTCTTCACGAATTAAGGCTGTAATTTAATCCTTTTGCTGTGCGAACGTGCAGGAAGAGATTCAGTGAGGTTCTGGAAGATACCGACAGGGATGTGGAGCTGTACCAACTCCAGCCCCATGACCAGCTAAGCTAGGTTTCAAGGTTGAGGACCCGTAGCGCGAATAGCTAGATGCAGTTGGTCCCACAGATTCTCGGCTGGGTTTAGATTCGGCGAGTCTGGTGGCCAGAGGTGTACTGTAAACGCATCCTGGTGCTCTTCGAACCACGCACAGACACTGGGAGTTGTGTGACACTTTGTATTGTCCTGCTGGTAGATGCCATCGTGCCGAATGAAGTTCAAACTGCATCTGCGGGTGGTCCCAAAGGATAGACGTATACTTGTGTTTACCCATTGTGTCCTCCAGAGTGATGAGATTACCCAAGGTATGTCAAGAAAATATGCCACAGACCGTAATGCTTCGTGCACAGGCCTAGACCATACGGTCGATAGTTGAAGGGCCGTGTATGCCGAAAGCATAAAATGGTGTTGTCTGGAAAGGCCATCTCTTACTAGTCAGTGGACGACCAGTTCAGTATTCGTCACTGATCAACAGCAGTCATCGTGAACCAGACGCCTGCTGCGGAGGGCCGCACACAGCAATAATCTCTGAACCGTCGCCCTGAGGAGACACTATTAGTAGGGCAGTTGCCCAACAGTTGTACGTCTTTTCGGCAGTATATAGTTCTACAGCCATCGTTCACTTCTTTCATCTGTGGCCTGTGGTGCATGACAGTTGCCTCGAAGCCGGTTTTGTATAGTGCCGTTTCCCCATGCACAACATACTTTAATCTTGGCGGCAAGTGGAATGTTTGCAAACTTAGCCGTTTCTAAAATGCCTCCACGCTTGGCCCGATAGCTGATGATCTTGCCCTTTTGGAAGTCAGGTAAATCACTCTGTTTTCGCATTACGACAACGACAGCACTGGTTATCGTGTCTCCTCCACTGTTAGCGATGTCACTGTCGTCTGTGAGGCATAGGGATTGGGTATAGGCGGTGGTGACTAGACCGTGTTGAGTTCTTTTAGCCACGAACATCCTCTTAAGCTATTCCACTCTAAAGTAGCAGACTGTATTCGTCAAATTCGTAGTCTTAAGTTTATCACTAATTTCATTGCTGCTTCTCCTGGTTAGTTAAGTCTTCCTTCGATTTACTGCCAGTGCACAGTGTGCGCTCATTAGACTGCATTCTGTTCAATGGATCCTACAGTTGTCTCATCAACGATCCTTACCACTGCTATCCCTTCACCTTGAATTTTAAAGCTATCGGGATTAGCCGAGCGGTCTCAGGCGCTGCAGTCATGGACTGTGCGGCTCGTTCCAGCGGAGGTTCGAGTCCTGCCTCGGGCATGGGTGTGTGTGTGTTTGTCCTTAGGATAATTTGGGTTAAGTAGTGTGTAAGCTTAGACCCTGATGACCTTAGCAGTTAAGTCCCATCAGATTTCATACACATTTGAACTTTTTTTTTTTGTATTTTAAACCGAATTCTAAGGCTTTATTTTGTATCTGTCATTGCAACGGCACCATAGGGATAGAGTATTACAAGGCTGTCTTGTAGATTTTTCTAATGAGAATACTTAGTTATTGGTCCTCAAATCACATTTTTCACTCTTCGCTCTTGTACATATCTTATGTTAACAGTCTTCCCCCATAAATTACAGCATTTTTTCTCAGACTTTTGAACATGCTTTTCCTACTGTGACGAACCGTATTACTTGATTTTTATTAATTATTGCTTTCATTATAATGTCCAATGTTAGAACTTTCCCTCTGGCTCCATTAAATTTCATGAAACCAAACCGATTGTCATTTAACAGAATCTCATCTCCCTTTTCCTTTCATTACAAATGAAATACTTCGAAGTTAAACCAGAAAACACTTCAGGAAGAGAGCGTTCTCATATGTCGGATGATCCATCCACGCGCAGAGCAAAAGCGTCGTATTTCAGTTGAACCAGGTGCCGGCCGACACCCGGCCCCTCTGTTGAGAGAACGCTGAACAATGCTGCTCGTTTAACCCTCGGCCGGCCGACCGCTCTATGGGTTCGTATCCAAACACAGTCAGCGCGCCTTGTCCCTCTCCGGCATTTAAAATAAACATCGGAAGCGGCGCAGGTGGCTACCCTGCAATCAACAGGCATTGTGCGACCACCGGCGGGAATACAAGAGGAGGGGCGGACGTAACTCACAGAGATCCACGTATGTTAGAATCGAGATGAATCGGCAGCTTCCAACGTAGAACGTCAGCAGATTTATGGGGGAACATGATGTCTAAGGACATTGTACTCCACTTGGAAAAGAAATTATTCCATATCCTGGACAGTACTTTTTCAGTATGAATGAAGTACTTACATTTTATGCGAGCTACAGAAGAGGGGATGAATGAAAGGGGTATAGTTTTCTATGAGCATTTTTATTTCGAGATATCCCAGGTTTCTCACTACATTTATACTTTTTTATCTCGTTATATTTTATGGAACAATTTCACTAAGAGAATGAATCGGTTCACAGGGCATATCCTGAGGCATGAAGGAGTAGTGGCGATGTAGGGATTCAGAATTTATACTCACGTGAAAGAAGTGCCTTTGCTAACCGCAAGACATCACTCGCAGCACCTCTCCTTGTGACCCTTGTGACCCTTTCGGTTGGACCCTAACCTTTGAAAAACCGTGGTGTGGTCAGATGAGTCTCTATTTCAGTTAGTAAGAGCTCATGGTAGGGTTCGAGAGTGGCGCAGACTTCACGAAGCCATGGACCCACCTTGTCAACAAGGCACTGTGCAACCTATTAGTGGCTCCAAATGGTGTTGGCCGTGTTTACATGGAATGGACTGGATACTCTGGTACAAGTGAACCAACTGAGATCATCTGCAGCCACTCATGGACCTCATGTCACCATGCAGGAATGGAACTTTTATGGAGGACTATGCACCATGTCACCTGGCCACATTTGTTGGCGATGGGTTTGATGAACTTACTTGACAGTTCGAGCTCATGATTTGGTCATCCAGATCGCCCGACATGAATCCCTTGGAACCTTTACGCGACATGATCGAGAGGTCAGTTTGTGCACAAAATCCTGCATCGGTAACACCTTCGCGTTTATGGACGGCTGTAGAGGCAGCATCGCTCTGTAAGTTTGCAGGGGACTTCCAACGACTTGTTGAGTCCATGCAACGTCGAGTTGTTACAGTACGCAGGACAAAAGGAGGTCCGGCACGATATTGGGATGTATCCCACTAATTTTGTGACCTTAATGTAAGGTTCTAAGGAACTATATGAGCAGAAGCATCGGTCGGTTGGTATGACACATCGTGAAGTATGAAGGAATAGTTTGATGATGGAAGTATTGTGGGGTCTAGAATTTATGAAACAGAAGGAGCTGTGTTAAACAAGTTTTCGGATAAGGACAACAACGATAACAACAACAAGAAGCTCGTGTCAAGTTCAATACAACACAAAATTTCATTATAAACCAGCTGTTGTACAATCACAAGCAAAACCAGTAATTTTTCCTTATCTGTAGAAGAAAGTGAAGGAAACACAAGGGCACATTGCAGAGACATAACATCACATTTCTTGGAATCAAAAACATTCCATCAAAGCAAGTGTTTGGTTCCTACTGCTGTGAAATGTGTAAAAAACCACAAATGGCAATTATAAGAAGAAGAACGGCACCAAAAGTGGAACATCGTCCACGTAACCTCTCATTGACGTAGCCTTACAGAGAATAAAGGCGAAACGCGTATGGCACGATAATTGTGTTTCATTCACTTGTAGCCAGATGGTCCACAAGGTAAAAATTATCAATATCCCGTAAAATAACACGCAACTGACGAAGAAAGGATTACAAAAGTTAAAGATAGTGATTTTTTTCCCGTCAGTGTACATCATCCTTCTTGGTTTTGGCACTGTTAGTTTCGAGAACAAAAAAAATTTCCAACGAAGCCCAATGGCACACACCACACAGAGGCTCTTCGTCAGTATCAAGACGTTTGGATTTCATTTGCTTCGTGGAAGACAAGTGCCTCACGGACTTGAAGTATGTTCAAATGGTTCTGAGCACTATGGGACTTAAGCTTCTGAGGTCATCAGTCCCCTAGAACTTAGAACTACTTAAACCTAACTAACCTAAGGACATCACACACATCCATGCCCGAGGCAGGATTCGAACCTGCGACCGTTGAAGTACGTTCACTCCTTGTACTCTGAAAGGGGAAAATAATATCAGATATAATCTACGGCCATATTCTTCAACCTTGCATATATTAACATAATGTTGGGAGCTCTTAGTTCCGTTATAGGGCTTGGAGGATACTTCTTATTGAATGGCACAAGTATCAGCTTGCTGACGATGCAGAGCGCTTGATTCCCCAACGAGCGAGGCGATGTAACCTAGGATTAGGCATACCTCAAGGCATAAAGAAAAAGGGTGGTTCAAATGGCTCTGAGCACTATGGGACTCAACTGCTGAGGTCATTAGTCCCCTAGAACTTAGAACTAGTTAAACCTAACTAACCTAAGGACATCACAAACATCCATGCCCGAGGCAGGATTCGAACCTGCGACCGTAGCGGTCCTGCGGTTCCAGACTGCAGCGCCTTTAACCGCACGGCCACTTCGGCCGGCGAAAAAGGGTGGATAGCAGATCGGTGGGAATGTGTTTTGTAGGTGGGCTACCACACTCTGTTGCTTCCTCAGTTTCCCCCCCCCCCCCCCCCCCCCCCCCCAGTTACGCAACACACAGTAGTCAGACGACATTGCTTAGTGTGACAACAGTTTTGAGAAACTCCAGACCGCGATGTTTTCTCTCCAATCAGCAAGTCCTGTCGACTTATACTGTAGCGAGAAACTGCGTCCATTTTTAATTCCGTTTCAAATAGTTGCATCAAACATCTCGCATTTCTCCAGGTCACTTTACCTAGCCATAAGAAATCCGCGTTTTATTCCTGCACCATAGGTAATTCAGTCTGATGGGAGTATCATGAGAAATACGCCCCTCCCCCTCCCCAATGAACTTGTGTCATGACACTAGTCACCTTGTTCGCATCACTTCGCGAACGCTCGGCTCCTTGGAGCGCCCGCAGGAAATCAACATGTAATTGAAATGATACTCATTAATTATCTCTGTCGTGTGCTATTGAGACCCCGCACACACTAGACTGTGCAGTCAAGAATTATTGAACTTGTCTGAAATACACTGACGGAAAAGAGGTAGAACTGTACGCCATAATCGAAAGTTGGCAGGCGGGCTTCAACGTCTGAAAGTTGACGTATGTTTAGTTTTCGGGCCAGTCGCATAACAATGGTGCTAGTAGCTCCATTAAGTCGATTAAAATCAGGTTTGCTTTAAATACACAATGTAACGGTCGTGAGCGTAAGTTGCTTTTGAAATTATTCATGTTAGTCAAGACTGCCATTGAGGCGAGAAAGACGCTATTATCAACACCTCACTTACTTTGAACAAGCCGGTGTAATAAGGCTATGAGGAGCTGGATGTTCCTTCTGCGATATTCCAGAAAGGTTTGGCAGGAATGCAGCAACTGAACATTGTTGGTGGTAGCGGAGGTTGCGGGTGTGTACGTACGCATGAAGACCGCTTTCCGGTCGGCCACGTGGCACTAACGAGAGGGAAGACCATGATGATTCTGGCGCATCGTACAGCATCTGCAGCTGCAGTTTGGGCAGCAGTCGGCACCACAGTGACACAACGAACTGTTACAAATCGGTTACTTCAATGACAGATCCGAACCAGAAGCCCCGTAGCGTGCATTCCACTGATCCCAAAATACTGCTACTTGCGACTTCATATGCTTCAAGCGAGAGCTCTTTAGAGAGCAGGGTGGAGGTCTACTATATTTTCTGATGAAACGTGGTCTACCTCTGTGCCAGTGACGCGCGTTTGTTGATCAGAAGGAGGCCGCCTGTGCTCCTGAAGCCAACCTGTCTGCTCCTAGAGTTATGGTCTGGTGAGCGATTTCGAATGACAACAGGAGGAAACTCGTGGTTGTCCCATCCATGCAGACAGCAAAATTGTACGTAAGTCTGGTGATTCAATTGGTGTTGTTCTGCCAGTCATGAATAACATTCCAGGGAGTGATTTCCAACTGGATAATGCTCGCCCACATACCAGTGTTGTAACCCACACGCTCTATAGACTGTCGACATATTACCTCTGCTTGTTCGGTCAATAGTTCTGTCTCCGATCCAGGACACACTGGAAATCATCCGGCGACAGCTCCAGCGTCATCCACAATCAGTATTAACCGTCCCTGTATTGATGAGCAAGTGCAACAGCCGTGGAACACCTTCCTAAACACTGACATCCAGCACCTGTACAACACAATGCATGCAAGTATGCGGGCTTTCATTCAACATTCTGGCGTTTACATCTGCTACTGACGTACCAGCTTATCCTGCCCTCACATTAATTGTGGTATTGCAGTGTTAATCACTGAAATATGTTACCCAGACAAATGTATTCCCGAAATTTCATTTCTCTACGTTAATTACTTTTTGGTGCTGCGATTTTCTCTTGTCATTGTAGTTGATTGTTCCTCGCCGGAGACGGCTGCTGGCCGTCGTGAGACGTGCTGCGTCACATGCTGTGACGTACGCGTTACCGCCTGTCTCTGTCGTGTGCCTCTGAACATAACTGAATCCATTCCTAGCCGCAGTGGCGGAGTATAGGCAAGTGGAGCCAGCGAAACTAAACTACCTGGTACCTTATTCTATTCGAAATAGCCAAACACTTGTTTCACCCTCTTTGCCCTCCCCCCCTCTCTGCACCTCCTCCAATAATCCGCGCCATGCATGTTCCTCTCATCAGTTCTCTGTCTTTCTACTTATTATGTTTATTTTCCACTTTCGGTGCCGTTCCTCTTCTTATAATGGTCACTTAGGGTTTTTCCACACTTCACAGCACTAAGACCTTGGAAACAAAAGCGTTGCATCAAAACAAGTATTCAGTTCCCAGTGCTGTGAAATATGGAAACACGCCGTGTATCGTGCGTTTCACTGAACTCATACCACCACCATTTGCGACCTCAGCGAGAGCTCATTGGGGGACAGAGCGCAGATGTGTTTCCCGATGAAATCTGGTTCTGCCTCGGTGCCATTGACGTTCGTTTGTTGATTGGATGGATAGCAGTTGAAAATCTGCAGATAACATATCTGCGTGCGAGACACACTGAATGTACGCGTGGAGCCATGGTGTAAGATGCGATTTCGTTCGACACTAGGAGCCCTCTAGTGATTTTCCCACGCACCCCGACTGCAAAATTATACGTTAGTTGTGCTCAGACATTCACGAACAGCATTTCACGGGGTGTTTTGCAACAACATAACGCTCGCTCACATACCGCTGTAGTAAATCCAACATGCTCCACAGATTGGAGATCACCAGATTTGTCTCCACTTGAACACATGTGGAATATCAGTGGTCGACAACTCCACCTTCATCCACAAACAGTATTAAATGTCCCCGTAGTGACTGATCAAATCCAACAGGATGGGAAATCCATCCCACAAACTGGCTTCCAGCACCGTTACCACATAATGCATGCACGATTGCATGCTTTCTTTCAACATTCTGGCTAATACAATGTTAAAGTAAGAGCATTTCACATTTACAGGACTAACTTTGCGTTTATAGTAACCTGTTGTCTTAAATATGTTATCTAGACCAATGTATTCCTGAAATTTTATTACTGTACGTTATTTAGTTTATGGTGTTGCAATTTTCTTCCGTAACTGTAGCTTTTATTGCAGCTGATCACACAAATATGTTAGAAAAGTGTAGCTTGAGTGCTACTTCTTCTACCGACATCAAATTTCGGAAGAAACTGGTGAAATGTTAACAGATCAAGCCACAAGACTCAAATAGCAGTTAGGGACTAGTCAGACAATGTAGAGGAATTAATAAATAACAACGTTAGTGATTACATAAAATTTCAATTACTAAAACATCTCAAGATTTTCCCAAAATGTTACAAGTTGCCATATCCCGTAAAGATGTAGAGAGGATCTGAGACGTGTCCACTAGTCAGTCCCTTGCTGTATTTTTGGAAATACTATTCGTGGTTCGCAGTACGTTGGCAGCATTTACAAAACAGTTACTTTAAGATTTCTCGTCACGCAAGCAATGAAATATTTTAAAAACTAACAGGAACTCTTTCTCTCTCAGGATGGAACTGTTTTATTTCATGACAAGAATCAGTATCACTGACAAGCTATTGAAGCAGGATACTATTTCTTGGCAACTTCTGCATTATCTGCGGAATGAATCAAAATTTAGCGTCAGAAATATAACAAAATGCAACGAAGCTTAAGCCGATCGTTGATAGTATAATTCTTTTGGGTTGTCAAAATGTCCCGCCATGAAGCCACAGAGACGACGGATAGGCTCCGATATTGGGCAAGATTTCGAAAGTGAAGTTTGGAATGATGGGAATTTCGATCCAAGAGTGGATAGTGACAACACAAAGCTAGAAAATCACCTCATAATAGCTTCTCCAAGAGCTACTGACTTTAGCAACACTGTCCAGAGTGAACTTGTGACACTTTGTGGGCGGGAAATAATACAGAAGGTTTTGAAGAGAATTACGAGAATGGCATCCACTCAGTCGGGTTCGATGGAAGAGATACTGCTGGGATTTATGAACTCAGCTTAGTCGTTTATTACCAAAAATTGCGTGAATACTTTACAGAACTCGTCAGAGCATTTAAGAGCCTTGAGGAATCTAAGAAAGACGTAAACAGTTCTTATCTATCCAACAAAGAACAATGCGAAGCCATTCGTAAAGAAATGTGCAAGAAGGGATCGGAAACGACTCATCGCGGTGGCCAAGTTAATCAGCTTCATTATAAGGCCTTTGATCAGATCGTCTTGGGGAAACTGAAGAAGATAGAGCTGCCGAAAGATAAATGTGTTGGCATCGGCACCGATGAATCAGCCGTCATAGTTTCCGTAGCAGCAACAGCAGCAGGTAAGGAAAACTCGTTAGAGGCCGTGAATACTTTGCGGGTGTCGTGTTTCAATCAAAATTTGAACAGTTCCCTTTGTGTGTCGAACGAGATACCCCAAGTGTGAAATAACGTTGGCACAGTCAAAAAGATAGCAGCCCTTTTTAGGTAACACCCAAAACGTCGAATTCTGCTACTATCAACGTCAGGTGCTTCATTGACGTCTCTGTGTGAACGCAGATTGGTATAGCGTCAAGAAGCAGTGCATCAGTTTGCTAAAGACTTAGATATATTAGTGGAAGTTGTAAACCAAATAGCCACATTAAGAGACACAAAGAAGCTTTCAAAGTGTCTTATTTAGCCTCAGGATATAATATTAAAGTTTACATTCTCAAAAATCGTTCAAAAGGCTCTAAGCACTTTGGGACTTAACATCTATGGTCATCAGAACCGTAGACTTAGAACTACTTAAATTATAAGGACATCACACACATCTATGAACGAGGCAGCATTCGAACCTCCGACCGTAGCAGCAGTGTGGTTCCGGACTGAAGCGCCTAGAACCGCTCGGTCACAGCGGCCGGCTTTACAGTCTCACTGTGCATTCCGTTATCTTTGTCGCTTCCTCTAAGTACGTCAGTTCTAGGAAAGTCAAATGCTGTTCGAATGCGGTGCATCTCTGTCAGTTCTGACTACTAGACGCGTAAGAACAGAAATTTGTTTCCAGCATGTCTGTAGCAGAGCAGAATGGAATGCTCCGAACTTTAATCATCGCACGTTGTTGTTGCAATCATCAGGCTCACAGAACTAACCATGCAGCGGCATAGGATGCAAAATATTTTAGAATATCCGTATAAATACCTATCCTTGACAACATTCTGGATACCCACGTGCAGTTTTACAAGCGTGCAAACTATTGCTGCAGAGAAGTCTACGAGCTTGTACATGATCTCCTCCAATTGCTAACAACGCCACCGGCTAGCAAAGCTTCAGATGATAGGAGCTTCATAGGGTAAAGACTTTTATAAAGCCAAACAGGGGACCAAGACGACTGAAAGGCTTAGCTCCGCTCTACGTTTACAGAGATATTGGTGTTAAGACTGACCATGTGTAAGGTGGCGATGTCAATTTGATTTTTGTATGTTATCGATGTGCACGTAAGAGAGAGAGAGCAATTTATGTTACTGTTAAGCAATCTCTGGTCTTCTCGTGGCATAGTCTTTGCCTCTGAGCAGTCTGATACATTCTCAGTTGAATTGTGGTAGGTGATGGACATATTTACTAGTGCTGTGTGGACTTTTCATTGTATCTGGTAAATGAAACAAGGAGAGCAAGGATGAATATGACGTAGACAATGAAAAGGGAAAGCAACATAAATTTTAAATAACGTAACTGTTTTTTTAAGTGAAGAAGTTAGAGGTAAGACTGCAGCACTGCCCACCCAGTTTGTCGGAATGATTACTGTCAGCTAATGAACTTAACCAAAGCTTTCCTGAATCATGGAGTTAACATATTTATTGATTAAGCTGTTCGATTTTTATAGAAATTCTCTGTTAATATTGTACCGTCTTTAAATCATTGTTCACTCTCTTAAACATAGTGTTGTCTACACCAATGTTATGTGTAAAGATCACGCTAAGTAATACTCATGGTCCATTGATACTGACCGGGCCAGATATCTCACGAAATAAGCATCAAACGAGAAAACTACAAAGAACGAAACTCGTCTAGCTTGAAGGGGGAAACCAGATGGCGCTACGGTTGGCCCGCTAGATGGCGCTGCCATAGGTCAAACGGATATCAACTGCGTTTTTTTAAATAGGAAACCCCATTTTTTATTACATATTCATGTAGTACGTAAAGAAATATGAATGTTTTTGTTGGACCACTTCTTTCGTTTTGTGATAGATGGCGCTGTAATAGTCACAGCTGCTAAGCCGCACATCAGTAGCAGACAAATTGCGCGAGAATCGGGAATCTCCAAAACGTCGGTGTTGAGAATGCTACATCAACATCTATTGCATCCGTACCATATTTCTGTGCACCAGGAATTGCATGGCGACGACTTTGAACGTCGTGTACAGTTCTGCCACTGGGCACAGGAGAAATTACGGGACGAAGACAGATTTTTTGCACGCGTTCTATTTAGCGACGAAGCTTCATTTACCAACAGTGGTAACGTATACCGGCATAATATGCACTATTGGGCAACGGAAAATCCACGACGGCTGCGACAAGTGGAACATCAGCGACCTTGGCCGGTTAAAGTATGGTGCGGCATTATGAGAGGAAGGATAATTGGCCCCCATTTTATCGATGGCAGTCTAAATGGTGCAATGTATGCTGATTTCCTACGTAATGTTCTACCGATGTTACTACAAGATGTTTCACTGGATGACAGAATGGCGATGAACTTCCATCATGATGGATGTCCGTGCGGTTGAAGCGGTATTGAATAGCATATTTCATGACAGGTGGATTGGTCGTCGATGCACCATACCATGGCCCGCACCCTCACCAGATCTGACGTCCCCCGATTTATTTCTGTGTGGAAAGTTGAAGGATATTTGCTATCGTGATTCACCGACAACGCCTGACAACATGCGTCAGCGCATTGTCAATGCATGTGCGAACATTACGGAAGGCGAACTACTCGCTGTTGAGAGGAATGTCGTTACACGTATTTCCAAATGCATTGAGGTTAACGGACATCATTTTGAGCATTTATTGCATTAATGTTGTATTTACACGTAATGACGCTGTAACAGCATGCGTTTTCAGAAATGATAATTTCACAAAAGTACATGTATCACATTGGTTCAAATGGCTCTGAGCACTATGGGACTTAACATCGAAGGTCATCAGTCCCCTAGAACTTAGAACTACTTAAACCTAACTAACCTAAAGACATCACACACATCCATGCCCGAGGCAGGATTCGAACCTGTGACCGTAGTGGTCGCGCGGTTCCAGACTGAAGCGCCTAGAACCGCTTGGCCACCACGGCCGGCATGTATGACATTGGAATAACCGAAATAAAATGTTCAAACGTACCTACGTTCTGTATTTTAATTAAAAAAACCTACCTGTTACAAACTGTTCGTCTAAAATTGTGAGCCATATGTTTGTGACTATTACAGCGCCATCTATCACAAAGCGAAAAAAGTGGTCCAACTAAAACATTCATAATTCTTTAGTTCTATACGAATATGACATAAAAATGGGGGTTCCTATTTTTACAAAAACGCAGTTGATATCTGTTTGACCTATGGCAGCGCCATCTAGCGGGCCAACCATGGCGCCATCTGGTTTCCCACCAAGCTAGACAAGTACCGTTCTTTGTAGTTTTTTCGTTTGACGCTTATTTCGTGAGATATTTGGCCCGGTCTCGATCAATGGACCACCCTGTATACTTCATTCTAAAATCGTTGTCTTGGAATATCGTTTCATTGGAACAGTTACTCCAGTCACCCCACTGTTTATCATTACGCATTGCCACATGCAAAAGCTTAAATATGTGTTTAGAAACAGAAATCTAGCTTAGCCACTGTTTGCCGCTTTGCTTTCGAGAAATCAGAATCAACGTAGCTTAAACGTGAGGTGAGTGGAAATTTTGACTAGACCCAGATAAGTGTTTTATTTCCATTGCGCATGTAACACAAAATCAAGCTATATTCAGATCAGTTACTGTTCAGTTCAAGTTAGATTCTGTTTAGTCAAAGGTTAACACAAAAGTTTAAGTCGTATGACAGTCTGTGGGGACATAGTTTTGGTAATACGTAGACTTTTATAGAGTGGTAGGTGAATTTGGCCCAAATTTGAGACAGACACAAATATAGAGAGCAACTTACGCGTGTAATTGGGAAGTAAGCCAAAAGCAGAAAAGGAATGTGCAGCACTAGCCTCTAAGATAATCTTTCGACCGCTGGTCTTCTAGAATTGAAGTCCAAGAAATATCTGATCCTTGTAATTAACATTCTTTGTTCAAATTCTGAAGAACGACTGTTTATTTTTCAAAATAAAAATTTTGTTACTAAAAATGATGTACCATTTTTCTATTTGGACAGAAGTCATAAACATCTAAAATCTGGTTATTGGTAACGACAAGCACAACCAACAGTTTAGTGAAATAGTAATATTCAGCAGCTTCAGACCATTGTAAAAATTTCTACTGTCCCTCCCCCACCCTCCCACCTCGCCCCCTTGGAGTCCGTCTTTGCAAACGCGGATTGTTTCATAAATGATGATCAAATGTGGTGTAAACTTCCGGACGCGTCTTGTGAGGACGTTACTACAGTGAGTGGAAAATGAACATAAGAATCTAGTAGAAAAACTTAAGAACGAAAGAACGTGTTCTTAGAGACAACCGTAGTATTTTGGCGAGAATTCCATCACAGTAACAGAGAATCCAGTGGATTCCCATTTCCTGAGTTCACAGAGAACAAAAGCAGTCGCGAACAGGGGGAGGTCGATGGGGCGAGACGGTTTGGGGTGGGGGGGGGGGGGGGGCTGTGACGGGATGAAGGACAGAGAATGTTGACAGACACTGTGCCGTTGATCTGAGTCCTCCGTCCGCCCAGAGAGATGAGCGTTGTGGGGCCAGTAACGGCACGAGGACAAAGAAGCGACAGCGGATCAGAAACGCCAGCCACAGACGTTTTTGCCGGAGATCAAGGGAAACGTATCTTTCTGGCTGAACCGGAGGCTTCTCATCGGCTCGGCTCCAGGAGAGCTGGGCGTTAGGACGACGAGACGAGACGACAAAGGCCTTTGTGGCAGCCCGTGCGCGCCCCTCAGAGCGGCTGCCAATGTGCTATCGACGCGTGCAGTAGCTGAGCGGAGGACATTTTGGAATGACAGTTTCTCCGTGATTCTTCGCACTTCCACCACTTTAGCCTCTTTGTATGTGGAGCATCGAAGTCTTTACAACAAGTACCGAGAGAAACGCTCAAAACAAGAGCACTGTCATCACCGTGACTGCTGCACAGCACTTGGATTGCGCTCGTACATACTCTTAACACATTAACGGTGCAACTCAACGGAGGAGAATGGTGCACTAATTGACACCTGTCGTGCATACCAAACTGCAATAAGGCAGAGGAACCAACCCAATTTTTCCTCCGAAGGAGTGAGTGGACAACCTAAACGTGTCCTGAGGGGAGCAGCTGTCCTTCGTTCTATTTATGCCTTGATGGACACGTTTTAACTTTAATCAAGCTCCCAATGAAATTCAGTCAATGTATAAAAAAGGCAAAATATATTAACGAATATATTTAACCGCTGGAAGTAGGGCGATTCAGAGGAGGTCAAGGAGGTCAGGTAACCAAGCAGAGAAGGAAATAGCATATTTCATCAAAATATAATAGATACGGGAGATAAAGTTAGTGAACTGTGTTGTGTTGGCAGAAGAGCCAACACCGTGTTACTAGGGGAGGCCGAAAGGCACGCGTTTTAGCTCATGCAGGCTGGCGTGAGGAGGGAAGAACTATACTGACGTGAGGTCTCGAACATGACAAGGAATTAGAATTTAGAAAGAGGTCGTAATTAGTTTCATACTTAACTTTAATCCATTAATGATGAACGTCACTCTTGACGGTACGTGATTCACAATATTATCTGTTCAGAAGACATGTAGTAACTGAATATGGTGCCTTGCTAGGTCGTAGCAAATGACGTAGCTGAGGGCTATGCTAAGCTAGACAGCGTTCTTGTTTCACTTTATAGGAAGTACCAAACATCAACTATATGTGATGACTTCAATATTAATGTTGTAAGTGATTGTACAAGAAAAAGAATGTTGAAAGATTCCCTAAATTCATTTGATCTGATGCTGACTGTGTTTCTCTCCGTCCAGCGTGCAGGGGAACAGTAGCACAACAATAGACAATGTTTTTATTCGTTCTTTATTGCTAGATGGGCATTCTATTACTAAAGGGTGAATGGCCTTTCAGACCACAATGCATAAATTTTAACAGTAAAAGGTTCTGGTGCTCAAACAAATGTTATATATACTTACAAACGATATAAAAAAGCTAATCCAACAACAGAAGAAAATTTTTTAAACCTCATTAAGGAACAATAATGAGAGGACGTTTATAGTGCCGATAACATAAATGACAAATATAATCCTTTTCTTAACACATTTCTCATGCTCTTTGAAAACTGCTTTCAATCAGAACTTTCTGAACAGGGTACTAGCAGTAAAGGGCAGCCTGGGTGGCTGACTAGTGGGATAAGGATAATATGTAGAGTAGAACGGGAATTACATCAAATTGCTAGAAGTAGTTCCAATCAGGCTACAGTAGCCTATAGAGAAAGTATTGTAAGGTGCTTAAAATGTTATTAGGAAGGCCAAGAGTATGTGGTACGCAAACAGCATAGCCAGTTCACAGGATAAAATTAAATCCATATGGTCAGTTGCGAAGAAAGTGTCTGGTCAGCAGCACAAGGTCGAAGATATAAAGTCAGTTTGTAGTAAAAATCTGTTTCTGATAAGCCACATATATGTACAGTATTTAAAGTTCTTTTCTGAGCATTGCTGGTGAATTAAATAAAAGCTTAGTTTCTACAGGGAATCATTAACTCTGTTGGAAAAATGCCTTTCCGAGAACAGTATCCGAAATAGTCCTGTGTGATAATGGAAAGGAGGAGATTGAGTCACTAATTAAATCACTGAAGACTAAGCACTCTCTAGGATATGATGGAGAGCATAGGAGAATATTAAAGTACTGTGCTGCACATGCTAGCCCTGTACTTAGCCATATTTGTAATTTTTCCTTTGAGAATGGTACGTTTCCTGAACAATTAAAGTACTTAGTAGTTAAGCCGCTTTATAAAAAGGGACAAGGCGATAATGTAGAATTTTAGTCCAGATTCTAGGCCACCTGTGTTTGCTAAAGTTACTGAAAAGGCTCCATGTGTAAAGATAATTGATCATTTTACTTCACATAATTTGCTATCAAATGTACAGTTGGGTTTTAGAAGTGGATTAACAACTGAAAACGCTATATTGTCTTTTGTCTGTAGGTACTGATTGGATTAAACAAAACATTCCGAATGTTAGGCTTCTGTATTGATTTAGTAACGTGTTTGATTCGGTTGATCTCAAAATGTTACTGCAGAAGCTGGACCATTTTGGAATACGGGGAGTAGCTCACAATTGGTTCGCATCTTACTTTAACGACAGACAGCAAAATGTCATTATTCTCAGTGCTGAGAATGGCTATGACGTGGGGTCTAGTGGGGCTCAGTAAAATGGAGGGTGCCCCAGGGATCAGTGCTGGGGCCACTCTTGTTCCTTGTTTATATAAGTTACATGCCCTCTAGTGTTATGGGTAATTCTAAAATATTTTTGTTTGCTGATGACACTAGCTTGGTGGTAAAGGATGTTGTATGCAACAATGGCTCTGTTTTAAATAGCGAAGTTGAAGACGTAAGTTCATGGTTTGCGGAAAATAAAGTAATGCTAAATCACAGTAAGACTCAATTTTTACAGTTTCGAACACACAATTCAACAAAACCTGAGGTTTCAATTTCACAGAATGGGCATATGATTAATGAAACAGCTGTTCAAATTTCTAGGTGTTCAAATAGATAGTAAACTGTCATGGAAAGCCTACGTTCAGGACCTTGTTCAAAGACTTGATGCTGCCGTTTTTACTATTCGAACGGTAGATGAAATAAGCGATCGTTCGACAAGAAATATAGTCTACCTTACTTATTTTCATTCGCTTATGACAAATGGTATTGTACTTTTGGGTAACTCTTCCCATTTTTGACCCAGAACCGTGCGGGTCGGGCAATAAGTTGTGTAAGATAGTTATCACTCAGTTAATACTAGGCAGAAATTCAATCTGTCTTTGGATCACACTTCCTTGACTCTTGTGCAGAAAGGTGTGGAGCATTCTGCTGCATCAATTTTCAATATGGTACTACAAGAATTAAAAATCTTAGCAGTAATCCAAGCGCTTTCAAATCTAAGTTGAAGTTTTCTCGTGGATCACTCGTATTCTGTGGAGGAGTTTCTCGAAAAATTCCTGTGTTATGTTGCCGATTGCGTTTATATAAACTTTTGGCTTTGTTTTTTTCATAAACATTTTATTTTATCTGTTATTACTTTTATGTTGTAATTTCATGTATTGACACTTTCCATGAGCTTGGAAATTTATTTCTCAATTTCGTCCTACAGAACTAGACCTGTAAAATAGGAACAATAATAGATAAATGTAAACCACACTTCTGAAACACCTGCTTTATTCACAGTAGTTCATATTTCGAACGCTGTCTCGGTACAGGATTCATCGACATAGATACAAAACAAATAATGAGATCTTACCATAACAAGAAGCTCGAATCTGTTCGATATTATGCCAAGAACAAATTAAACTGGTCGTGTCTCTAGCACTGCATATGGAGTAGTTTGTAGGCAAATTATACATACGCTAATCCAAAAAAAAGTTTATGTTTTGCACTAAAGAAAACCGGCTACTGATAACTCAGAACCACAGGACGAAACACTCAAATGTCCCTTAGATTGAATGTTAAAACGTTGATTTCCAAAACGCCTTACTTGGCACACATACACGAATGGCACTTTGCCATCTAAACGACCTTAGCTCTCAGCAAAGGGAGTCACGTGACCAACGTTTATCTTTTTTTGATGCGGCCCGCCACGTATTCCTCTCCTGTGCCAACCTCTTTATTTCATAGTAGCAATGCTAACTACGTCCTTAATTATTTGCTGGATGTATTCCAATCTCTGTCTTCCTCTACAGTTTTTGCCCTCCTCCAAGTATGATGGAAGTCATTCCCTGATTTCTTAAAAGATGTCCTATCATCCTGTCCCTTCTCCTTGTCAGTGTTTTCCACATATTCCTTTCCTCTCCAAGTCTTGGCAGAACCTCCTCATTCTGTGCCTTATCATTCCATCTAATTTATAACATTCGTCTATGTCACCACATCTCAAATGCTTCGGTTCTCTTCTGTTCCGATTTTTCCATGGTCCATGTTTCACTACCATACATTGCTGAGCTCTCAGAAATTTCTTCCTCAAATTAAGGTCTAAGTTTGATTGTAGTAGGCTTCTCTTGACCAGTCAAAAGTCCATCAGCGGCCAACCGATTTGGTCGCACACAGTCATTGCTCCTTAAGATTTAAATTTTATGCACTGAGAATCATTTATTAGCAATATTAAAATGTTCCCGTGTTTCATTCGTAATAGAGTAGAGCTGTATCAGACAACGAGAATTAAATAATTAAACTTCCTTTCGATTCAGAATTGACGTCCATCACTAACATCAGCATAAGGTGTCATCGCCACTGCTGAGGATACACTCCAGTAATTTTTGACATGAAAACACGTAGCCTCCAAATATCGTCTTCAAGATTTCCTTGTCATGTCTAAAATATTTGCTATATCAGTTCATGGAAATCGCTGTTACAGGTTGATATAAAAGTATACGTCTTTCCATCGCATCACAGGCATGTTTCGTGCGTGATATAAAGTTCACTGTGATTTCTTGCATTATTCTGTTGGAACATGCTACTGAGTAACGTATTGACATCATTTTCCAAACTTTTGAGAAGGTTATCTCGTCATAGCAACAATAATATCCTCAACAAATCCCAGTTTGGGTTTCAGAAGGGTTTCTCTACTGAGAATGCCATTTACAAGTTTACTCATCAGTTTTGCAAGCATTAAATAGAAAAAATGCTATTGTCGGTTGGGATTTTCTTCGACGTTTCACAGTTGAAGTTTTATGGGATTGATTGTCTAGCTAACTAACAGATAATGTCATCTCCAACCAAAATAATTCACAGAGTTGTACTTAGAAATTCAACCAACCTAGTTGGGGGACACAATTCTGAGTGGGAAGGAATCAATTATGGGGTTCCCCAAGGCTCAGTCTTAGACTCACTGTGTTCCTCATATACGTAAACGAATTTCCGTGTTCTTCTTGTTTCCAAAGAGCCTACTTTGGACCACTCTAGTTCAAGTGTTGGGCTTTGATCTTTTCCCTGTACAGTCGCATCCTCTGTCGGTGTAACTCCTTCCTTTCTTCTGTCCAGGGGTACCTTTCCTTCGGGGCTTTTCCTAAAATCCTCTGAATTCCTTCAGGGTATGTCTCACAGACTGTCTGTTCTGGAGATCATTTATTCCAAGTCTTTAACGTTCTTTTCGGTTTCTGTCAGCGAATAGGTGCGAACATTCTTGTTTTGCCAGAAGGTGAACAGAAGTTGAACAATCTGTTTGGAGGCAATCTTGCAACACGGCTATAGAAAGATACCTTTCTTTTTCTTGCACAGTCACAGAGCCTCTTGATATGTTAGTAGAGCTCCGATTTATGCCGCCTTCTAAATTTCCCAGCTTCTTCTACCGGGCCTCGGAACTTCCTGAGGTTTTTCAGGTTAAGTTCTGTCTGCAGATGACGCTAGTGTTGTAATCAATCGAAGCATACATTCAGAAACAGAAGTAACGGTAAACGAAGTTCTTAAAAGTATCACTGTCTTGTTTCCAGCGAATGGTCTCACCGACAATTTTAAAGAAGACACATCGTCGTCACTTCCGCACATCTAGGCGCACTACACCAGTGACAAGTGCAACACATGATGAGGAAATAAAAAATAAGGTGAAAAGTTCTAAATTCTTAGGCCTCCATAGTGATGAAAATTTAAATTAGAAAAAGCACGTTTTGGAGGTCCTATTACCAATTAGTTCAATCACATTTGCACTTAGAGTCATTGAAAACCTTGAGGAGAGACAAATTAGTAAGTTGCCGTATTTTGCATATTTTCATTCAATAATGTCGTATGGAATAATTTTCTGTGGTAATTCATCTTTAAGAAAGAAAGTGTTCATTGCGCGAAAACGCGTTGAAGAATAATGTGTGCAGCTCGTCCAAGATCATCTTGTAGACGTCTCTTTAACGAGTTGAGAATTCTGATTACTGCTTCACTGTATATTTATTCCCTCATGAAGTTTGCTGTAAATAGTCCACAACAGATCAAAAGGAACAATGATTGCATACTTCAAGGAAAATGACATTCATTACTCCACCCTATGGTTGTCTTTCGCACGAAAAGGATTGCACAATGGTGCACTTACCTACTGATGTGAAACGTGTGACAGACACCAAAGTAAAATTTGAAAATTTATTGAGAAAAATTCCAGTCGACAACTTCTGTTCCCTACATGGAATTCTATTATTGTAATGTGTAAAAGGTGTGGGTAGGAATTACTAACTCAAATCTGTATATCTTCTTGTAATATGAACATACATCCGGGAATGCGTTGTTTCTACGGTAGATACCACTGATGAATGACTTTTCCTCTGACCACGTACCGTGTGTCCCCCTTGTGTGTTGCAGGCTGTCTGATTGGCGTAGCGTACTGGAAGCAGCGTAATGGTACGGTATCATGTCGGGAACAAGCCGAGATGGTGTTTATGCACGGCTAAGCAGATGAAAAAGGCAGCACGGCTATACCAAAACAAATATCCTCACAGACACCACCCACATCACAAAACATTTCAAGCCCTTTCTGCTCGCTTGTGTGATCATTTCTCCTTTCAGATAGACGTGCATGGATGCGGCGGACTCTGTGTACACCAGATTTGGAGGATTGGGTTCTACTGGATACTGAGACGAACTCTAGTAGAAGCTCCAGACAAACGGGCCCGCCACATGGTGTAAGCCAAAGCACGATTATGTGTATGCTCCATAACAACCGCTACTGTACCTACCACATGCAGTTCTGTGGAAGGCACTTTGAACATCTGTTGTGACGTGGACGCCATGCAGCTCTGTACTGTTTTCCCGGACGATTAGCTGTCGTTCCACGCATACCGTCCATTTCCAGACACATGTTCATAGGATCTTTTTTCCTCCATTTCTAGGCAGAAATCCGTTTTTGCAGTTTGTCGGTTTTCTTACTGTTTACCCTATGTATAAACTTAGAAATGTTCAGAATGTAACCACCTGTACAAATTCATTAGCGATGTGAATGTAGAAGCTGACTCGTTCAGCATCATTACGATTTATCGTGTAAATATATACTTACTTCTGAATATAACCTCGTATCAGGAAGATATTGTTACGAATGCGTTCCATACGTACAGAAACAATGTACTGTGCTATCAGTTTGTCAGTATTCGGTAAATTTGTTCATGAAGCAATTGTTACCATCTCCGACGCATAATTAGCAAACTACCTTCGAAGGGCAATCTGGAGTTCCAGGGGAGCACAAATGCTCTGTCTGAAGAAGATTCATAAATAAACTTCATTTCGAACCGCTTGAGGTTTCTGTTATTACTGAACTTCTCATGAACTTACTTAAAGCTGAAATCTGTGTTATGTGCACTCTTCAACTGGCTATTAAGGTGTCGCAGTTTTCGACATTGTTCTCATTTGAGCCCCTGTCTACACAGACCTTTCCATTAACGTTGCACGCCACTGGTGTGTTTGGACGGTGTCAATTTGCATCGATAATGCAGACTTTGGCCCCCTTTTCCTGCCAGCGCGAGCAGCTGTGAGTCGGCGTTGAGTGCATGCCGTATATGGACGTGTAAAACACAAATAAAGATTCCGCCGTTAATTAGTAAGTTGTAATTACCGGATGATGGCAGGCAGTCAGTTTTATGTTATCATAAACTCTCGTCAGTGCAATTAGAGAAGTTCGCGACGAATTACAGGACAAGTAATTAACTGGCAGAAGCTGAAAAGTAGGAGAATACGAGTGAACAAGATGGCTAGAATTGTTTAGCGGCATGAAACCACTTTAATATTTTCATTCTTTACGGCGACTGTCCAATTAATTCTCTAACGTGCTCAATTAAGGAGGCTGGCCTCACAGTACACGAATAAATATTCGCGACGTTTTTACTAACTTAAGAGTGTGCGGACTTGAGACATCACCAGAATCACAATAACAATGTGAAGTTTCTGTGATAAACTGTTTTATTTAGCGCAATTTTGTAAGACAGACTCTTACAGCTTTAGCGGGGAACATTTGGGCTGATGCTACACATAAATTGCATTCGAAAACATTATATTTTTATTTGCAACCTATAATTATGGCACACGCACATGGTAATGGTGAATTTGTGACCGAGTCATGTGTCGGAAATAAAACTCGAGTATGTGGCATTGAGATAAAGAAGGGAATTGCGGTCCTAAGCCATATTAGCTGGGGGAATTTTCTAATGGTAGCCGTGTTAACAACCCATCCCATTAGCTGCATTACAGGTTTCAGCAGAGGAAACTTTCTATCGTTACAAAGCTTTTAACCTGTGAATAATAAGTTGTGCTTACTCATTTGACTGGCGTTTACCTACACCAGCTGCCCCCGACAGCAAACATTTTGTTGTTCGAACTGCTTCCCAGGTATGGAAAATTTGAACTTTTCTATCTAAAGTAGTGCCCAGGATGCAAATCCAATAGCCGCTTTGTATTAGGTTAGTGACAAGAAACTTTTCATGGTACTTTGGTCATAATCAGTTTTGGATATATTGCGTGCAAATCTCTTACGTTAGAACCATCGTAAATTGATTCGTAAAACAATCTACTGGCTAGTTTTTTGCAGCTAGTGAGTTGTGTTCCAAAACTGAACAACGTTTAGAGGCTTCTACTCAAGAGAGGAATTACATAACCTGTATTTTACGATATAAACACAAATACTGTGTAAATTTAATGAAAGAAAAACCATGCGACGGATTCAATATTGTTTTGAGCTGAAAAACAGTCGCATCCATTGAAAATGCTAGTTTACGTTCAAAATCAAAGGGAGAGACACTTTTGCTGCAGAAACAAAGCGAGAGCAACATTTTATACGCATTTGTGTGATGTCCTTAGGTTAGTTAGGTTTAACTAGTTCTAAGTTCTAGAGGACTGATGACCTCAGCAGTTAAGTCCCATAGTGCTCAGAGCCATTTGAACCATTTGTAATGCGAACTTATTTATTAACTGCACAATCACATCAAATCACTTTTGATAAAATGTGGTCGAAAAAAAGATGAAGCAGTATAATCACGTTAATTAACCCTTTTTTACCATATTTTAACCAAATTGTTAACAACAGAAATGAGATGTGTCCCTTATTTAATTATGAATTGGGGACACCATTTGCCATTGATACGAAATTGGGTGTTATGAATGGAGTACTACCAGAGAAAGACGTTGTTATGTCATCACTTAAAACTTCGAGGCTAATAGGCCGTGGTCAATGTCCAAAACTTTCTTCTAACGTTTTCTCTCCGACTGTGGGAGACATCGTCAGAGGTAAAACGGCTAACTGCAACCTGAACTTCAGGGAGCGCCGAATGTATGGGCAGTGTAGAGGGCACCACAGTCCATCACGTGAGGTCGGCTGCGAGATTGTCTCTGGCAGTGCCAAAATTCTCCACTGAAAGAAATTGACAGTCATTTTTATGTTGCAGTGCTGACATCCAAATTTTATCTAATTTAAAACCTTCCTCTTTAAGATTATTACGGTGTTTATAAATCTCGCTAGCCTCTCTATACGTACTGCCATGACAATGCGATGTTTTCGATATGACACTCGTCTCAGTGAATTCTGTTTTACGATCACCCTTTTGGTAAAGATTTTCCGCCACGGCCGATTCATCCTTATATCTCGGGTCGCAATTCCTCTATGTTCAACCAGACGGGTGTCAACACTTCTTTTTCTGACACCTATAAAAACCAGATCAAACTACAAGGAATTTTATGTAACTCCAGTGTAGCCAAAGGGTGCCGGATATCTTTTGCCTATCTTAAACATTCTTTTATCTTCTTGGTGGATCTGAAGGTAGTTTCCACACCATGCTTGCTCAACACTTCCCCAGAGCGATCTGTAACCCTACTGATGAACGGAAGATAAACTTTCACTTTGGGCGGCCGTCTTCCTCGTCGATCATGTTTCTCTTCTTAGGGCTTAATGCTCGAACTATCTCCTAGTTCGATCACCATTCTTCTTGAATGTCGACTGCAGATGTTCAACCTCACCTTTCAAGTAGGTCGGTTCACAAATTTTTTACGTCCTATCTACCAAGGTTTTAATCACCCCTCTTTTTTTATCTGGAGTGGTGGTTACAACCTTTATACAGGTAACGGTCAGCAGTCAGTTTGCGTGGCTTTTCTGTATACTCTATGGCCAAACGTCTCGTACCTTCGCTTGATAACAGACACATCCAAGAAATTCAGTTGGCCGTTATTCTCCGTTTCCGTAGTAAATTGTAATTTTAAATTGATGCTGTTGAGACGTATCAGGCAGTCATCCTATTCCTGTGCACCGTCTGTCCATACTGCGAAGGTATCATCGACGAAGCGGTACAACCTAGCCGGTCTTTAACTGGCAGCCTGTAACGCCCGTTATCCAAAGTTCTCGGTCGGACTAAGAGGACCGACCACAGCCAGCCCCTCAGTCTGTTCATAAAAATCATTAATTGTACTGAAAATATGTCGTTGTGAGGCAGTCTGAAATAACTCCCCAGAATCTACTGGAAAAATACCCGCTATACGTGGGATAGTTTCATTCGCTGGAATCAAGGTAAATAATGACGCAACGTCAAAACTGACAGGGACATAACGTTGGCCCACGTGCACTTCTTTTAATTTGTCAATTAAATGATATGAATTTTTAATATGAGCATTTTGTGCGCCTTGGGTAATCTGTAGAACCTGCACGTCTACGTTCCCGTTATCGTCAAAGAAGAGTGAAGATGTTTCCACCAATCGATTAGCAATTTTTAAAATCTTCGTAGTCGGATCCTTCTGAGGCTTTTTTGTGAGTGGTGGGATCCAAAATATTATCGATATTTTCATGACAATCCTCACTCCTCATCATAACCGTGGAATTACCCATGGCTGCGGTATGAACGATAATGTTTTTATCTGCACTGATGCACTGCCATCCCTCAGAGCGTTTCTTTGCGACTGCGACAAATTACTGTTAGGTGGCTTGCATGTTCATAAAATTCCGTCCTAATCACAACATCCGAGTACTGTGGCAGCTGTAGGATGCCTGCCATAACATTTGCTGTAATATACTCCGTGCGTACTTCTAAAGGCGTCACAGAACAATTGCCTTCTTTGGCTATAACAGAAATTTCAACTTCAGTCATATCTGAATCAGACAGGTTAGTAGTAGCTCGAGAATTATCCTCAACTGAACTATCGAAACGTTATTCTGTAAACTAGCGAACTTGTTCTTCTGTCTATTAACTGATATCTCAGCACTAATTTCTATAATCCTGAAAGTTAGTCGTTGTTGTTGTTGTGGTCTTCCGTCCTGAGACTGGTTTGATGCAGCTCTCCATGCTACTCTATCCTGTGCAAGCCTCTTCATCTCTCAGTACCTACTGCAGCCTAAATCCTTCTGAATCTGCTTAGTGTATTCATCTCTTGGTCTCCCTCTACGATTTTTACCCTCCACGCTGCCCTCCAGTATTAAATTGGTGATCCCTTGATGCCTCAGAACATGTCCTACCAACCGATCCCTTCTTCTAGTCAAGTTGTGCCACAAACTCCTCTTCTCCCCAAATCTATTCAATACCTCCTCATTAGTTATGTGATCTACCCACCTTATCTTCAGCATTCTTCTGTAACACCACATTTCGAAAGCTTCTGTTCTCTTCTTGTCTAAACTATGTATCGTCCATGTTTCACTTCCATACATGGCTACACTCCATACAAATACTTTCAAAAACGACTATCTGACACTTAAATCTATACTCGATGTTAACAAATTTCTCTTCTTCAGAAACGTTTTCCTTGCCATTGCCAGTCCACATTTTATATCCTCTCTACTTCGACCATCATCAGTTATTTTTCTCCCCAAATAGCAAAACTCCTTTACTACTTTAAGTGTCTCATTTCCTAATCTAATTCCCTCAGCATCACCCGACTTAATTCGACTACATTCCATTATCCTCGTTTTGCTTTTGTTGATGTTCGTCTTATACCCTCCTTTCAAGACACTGTCCATTCCGATCAACTGCTCTTAAAAGTCCTTTGCTGTTAGTCCGTCAACCTTATTCCAGTCACAACACTGCATAGCATTAATAATGAGTAAGTGGACAGGTAATAGCTTACTGCTGGTTTCCGCCAATGTTAGCAGCGTCTGGTTAATCCTTCCTCGTACCACTGCTAATTCCACACGGTTGTAAAAACGGTGAGTCTACACCGAGACAGTATGTGAATTATCATCGACATATGTTACGGACTGAAGTACCTCTAAACTCTCCCGTTCAAACAGTTTTCAGTTATTACGCACCTATGCAAGAATCATAAAAGAAGGTTGTATACCTGGAAAGATCCTGGAGATACTAAAAGGTATCAGATAGATTATATAATGGTAAGACAGAGATTTAGGAACCAGGTTTGAAATTGTAAGATTTTTCCAGGAGCAGATGTGGATTCTGACCACAATCTATTGGTTATGAACTGCAGGTTCAAACTTAAGAAACTGGAAAAAGGTGGGAATTTAAGGAGATGGGACCTGGATAAACTGAAAGAACCAGAGGTTGTACAGAGTTTCAGGGAGAGCATAAGGGAACGATTGACAGGAGGGGGGGAAAGAAATACAGTAGAAGAAGAATGGGTAGCTCTGAGGGATGAAGTAGTGAAGGCAGCAGACGATCAAGTGGGTAAAAAGACGAGAGCTAATAGAAAGCCTTGGGTAACAGAAGAAATATTAAATTTAATTGATGAAAGGAGAAAATATAAAAATGCAGTAAATGAAGCAGGCAAAAAGGTATACAAACGTCTCAAAAATGAGATTGACAGGATGTGCAAAATGGCTAAGCAGGGATGGCTAGAGGACAAATGTAAGGATGTAGAGGCTTGTCTCACTAGGGGTAAGATAGATACTGCCTACAGGAAAATTAAAGAGACATTTGGAGAGAAGAGAACCACTTGTATGAATATCAAGAGCTCAGATGGCACCCAGTTCTAAGCAAAGAAGGGAAGGCAGAAAGGTGGAAGGAGTATATACAGGGTTTATACAAGGGCGATGTACTTGAGGACAATATTATGGAAATGGAAGAGGATGTAGATGAAGATGAAATGGGAGATACGATACTGCGTGAAGAGTTCGACAGAGCACTGAAAGACCTGAGTCGAAACAAGGCCCCGGGAGTAGACAACATTCCATTAGAACTACTGATGGCCTTGGGAGAGCCAGTCATGACAAAACTCTACCATCTGGTGAGCAAGATGTATGAGACAGGCGAAATACCCTCAGACTTCAAGAAGAATATAATAATTCCAATATCAAAGAAAACAGGTGTTGACAGGTGTGAAAATTACCGAACTATCAGTTTAATAAGTCACGGATGCAAAATACTAACGCGAATTCTTTACAGACGAATGGAAAAACTGGTAGAAGCGGACCTCGGGGAAGATCAGTTTGGATTCCGTAGAAATGTTGGAACACGTGAGGCTATACTAACCTTACGACTTATCTTAGAAGAAAGATTAAGAAAAGGCAAACCTCCGTTTCTAGCATTCGTAGACTTAGAGAAAGCCTTTGGCAATGTTAACTGGAATAGTCTCTTTCAAATTCTGAAGGTGGCACGGGTAAAATACAGGGAGCGAAAGGGTATTTACAATTTGTACAGAAACCAGATGGCAGTTATAAGAGTCGAGGGGCATGAAAGGGAAGCGGTGGTTGGGAAAGGAGTGAGACAGGGTTGTAGCCTCTCCCCGATGTTATTCAATCTGTATATTGAGCAAGCAGTAAAGGAAACAACAGAAAAATTCCGCGTAGGTACTAAAATTCATGGAGAAGAAGTAAAAACTTTGAGGTTCGCCGATGACATTATAATTCTGTCAGAGACAGCAAAGGACTTGGAAGAGCTGTTGAACGGAATGGACAGTGTCTTGAAAGGAGGATATAAGATGAACATCAACAAAAGCAAAACGAGGATAATGGAATGTAGTCATATTAAATCGGGTGATGCTGAGGGAATTAGATTAGGAAATGAGACACCTAAAGTAGTAAAGGAGTTTTGCTATTTGGGGAGCAAAATAACTGACAATGGTCGAAGTAGAGAGGATATAAAATGTAGACTGGCAATGGCAAGGAAAGCGTTTCTGAAGAAGAGAAATTTGTTGACATCGAGTATAGATTTAAGTGTCAGGAAGTCGTTTCTGAAAGTATTTGTATGGAGTGTAGCCATGTATGGAAGTGAAACATGGATGATAACTAGTTTGGACAAGAAGAGAATAGAAGCTTTCGAAATGTCGTGCTACAGAAGAATGCTGAAGATTAGATAGGTAGATCACATAACTAATGAGGAAGTATTGAATAGGATTGGGGAGAAGAGAAGTTTGTGGCGCAACTTGACTAGAAGAAGGGATCGGTTGGCTGGACATGTTTTGAGGCATCAAGGATTCACAAATTTAGCATTGGAGGGCAGCGTGGAGGGTAAAAATCGTAGAGGGAGACCAAGAGATGAATACACTAAGCAGATTCAGAAGGATTTAGGCGGCAGTAGGTACTGAGAGATGAAGAGGCTTGCACAGGATAGAGTAGCATGGAGAGCTGCATCAAACCAGTCTCAGGACTGAAGACCACAACAACAACAACATGCTTATCTGTCGTCATTTATCCATCTTATACATATCGACGTCTCGGTCTTATCTGTCCTATGGAACCCAATTAAGAGCTTTCTTTGTCCATCTGCCATCCAAACCCTTGAATAAATGTCACGTCAATCTCAATGTTATTTCCGTTACAGCCATGATTTTTTTCTCTCAATTATGTTTGTTCCCTGATCTGTCCTATCTCTCATAGTACTGTGAACAATGTTCAATTTTGGCTAAACCGCGTACGTGAGGATTTGGTGCCTGATACGAAATCATATTAGGGTAAATAAGTGAAAGAGAAAGAAATTAGTGAATTTTAAAACAAATCCACCGAGAAAGACGCAAGCCCATTTTCACAGTGCGAAGTACAACGCTTGACGATGGCAAGGAAAATGTGACTTTTCTGCCATTATTTCTTGAAATGATGAGAGCTTTGATCCACAAATCGGATTCATCAGTATGGTAATTATTTTGTTTATTTTCGAAACGTTATTATTCTTAACCAACTTTGGTTCCATAAGGAATTGTTGAGCGCAGCGACCGTAGACTATAAGGAAGGAGAGGCACACGGCATTCAGTCGCAATGCAATTCTTTTTTATTACTCTTGCATGCCTAAATTTCGGATATAAATAGCCATCTTCAGTGCATTTGAGTTATAATCCAACAAACTCACAGTAGTACATGCCACTGTTTGATGCAATACACCAGTAGGCCATACGGTGACACGTAGTGCCGCGAGCTTCTTGGATTTTAATTCAAATCACTGAAGATGGCTATTTACAGCCGAAATCTAGATATGCAAGACTAATAAAAAATAACGAGGTTGCTACTGATTGCTGTATGCCTCTCCTTCCTTATTATTCCGTCTGAGGCTACTTTCATATCTGAACCTTCCTTTAATTTTATTGTTTATGCCAAAATATAGCCCTGACTCTCCACTCTGTTTTCTTCTCATGTAATAAATCGTATGACTTGATTTTACTTCTGTTTGGTCTTCTTTGCCTGTCGTGGACTTTTGATAATCGTATAGCGTCCCTTTGGATCGCTTTTCACCTTTATTCCAACTACAATAACCTAGCTTCGAATAGTGATTGTCCAGCAATGTTGAGTCCTCAGATAGAGCAATCAAGCACTTTTCATTCAGTTTTAGCCGTTCTTTGTGTACCAAGGGCGGTCCGTGAAGTACATGGGAGCATCCCATACCGCGAAGGCATCAACTACACAGTCAGATCAAAAATATGTGGACACCACTTTGTAATGCGGAATGGACCACTACACGTCACAAGAGGCACTCCCGTCATTGTACATCGATATGGGGATAATTACGTCATTACTAGGGATGCAGTAACAGCAGAATGGGTCGGATGGAGAGCTCGTCGACTTCGAACGTCGACTAGTCATTGGATGTCACCTAAGTAACAAATACGTTAGGGATATTTCAACCTTCTGGAGGTGCGCAAGTCAACGGCGCTAACTGTACTGTCGGACAGGGACCGTCGATGGCGCTTGTAAAACTTTTGTGAAGCCAGAGGAAGGAGTTCCAGCCGGCCTAAGTGGCCGAGCGGTTCTAGGCGCTACAGTCTTTAAACGTGCGACCGCTACGGTCGCAGGTTCGAATCCTGCCTCGGGCATGGATGTGTGTGATGTCCTTAGGTTAGTTAGGTTTAAGTATTTCTAAGTTCTAGGGGGCTTATGACCTCAGTCCCATAGTGCTCAGAGCCATTTGAACCATTTTTTTTCTTTTTGAAGGAGTTCCAAAGTACCAACTCTAGTCCAGCTAGCAGAATGACTGTGCGTAGGGAGTGGAAACGAATGGGGTGCAAGGGCCGAACAGTTCCTCGTAAGCCACTCATTTCTGTAGTCGATGACAAGCTACGCTTGAGGTGGTGCGAAGGGCGACACCACTGGACAGTGGAATGTCTGGAAATGTCTTGAAGTGACGATTCACGCAATACCCTGTGACAGTCACGTGGCAGGGTTTCGGTGTGACAAATGTCTCTCATGATGTGTAGTGCCAAACAGCGAACTGCGGAAGAGTTGGAAACACGGTATTGGGGTGTTTTTCGTGGTAAGGAGTGGGGCCCTTTTTTGCCTTTAAGGAAATGCTTAATGCGAAAGGATATGAATAGATTTTACTGCACTGTGTACGACGTGCAGTAGAGAAACTATTCGAACACGTTGATTGTTAGTAAGAGTATGGCTGTACACCACGTCAGAAACCAACGTCTGTGAGAGAATGTTTTTAAGAATAATAACGTTCCTGGAAAGGATTGGCACGGAATACCTTTGAGATGAGTTAGGACATCGACTTCGCTCCAGATCTCAGCGTCATCACAATTACCTTCACTGGAGGTATGAATTAAAAAACGCCTTCAGTCACAACTTTTCGTGTTGTATTAAGTACACGATGAATTTAGGACCCTGTGGGTCCATCATCAGGTGTAATTTGTCTTAATACATGCTTTATTTTTTCTCTTGAATGAGGTGAAATACATATTCCTGTCAAGAAAAGGATTTACATTCCGTTATGAATTTCGTACGTCAAACGCGGAAAATGTGTGCGAAATAATGGAAAATATGAACAGTGTAAACTTGCCACATAATTCAAGAAAAGCGGTTTTAATGTTTTAGCACAAGCAAACATTCTTTTCTCCATCGTTTTCATACATATTACCTCTTTCAACATGCACATTTGTATACACATGTTTGTAAATTACTTCAGAGATGTTTTTGTACATGGTGTAGTCAAACATGAATTTATTCGTAGTACTAAAGATATAATTATTAAACAATTGTCATAAGCGGGAAATAGCTTTAGAACAGGTCTTTAAAATTACAGGAATAACTGTGGCTTGCGAAACCAGTTTGTTAATTTAACATAGGTTCAGGATTTTTGATTTTGTGGAGCTATATCTCCAGTTGTTCTAACAGATTAGGGTCTTATCATTAGCTTCGTAATGCGATACTACCAAATTGTTTTATTGACAGCTGGTAAACGTAATAACGAGGAGTGTCAGGATGATATACTATTGTTCTTAGACTTAGCAGAAGTGAAGTGGGAAATTTAATGCGCTACACGTTGAAATGTTACGATATGATTCCAGACAAGTATATCTTCTAGAAATTACAACTACCCTGTCCTAGTTACATGCTCTGGAGACAATGGTAGTAACATACAGGGTGGCCAGAAATAGTCTGAATAGTTTGTAAGGATCTTGCAGCGTAGTTTCTGCTGAGAAATAATTGCTAAGAAAAATGTTCGACACGCTACACCGTTTCCGAGTTAATTACTATTAAAGTTAATTAATCAGGCCGTTGCAGGGGCAAATTGAAGTGGCCCACCAGATACAGTGGGAGTCAGCTGTTCTCATAACATAGACGATATCGCAAATGACTGTACCGGTGAAATCCTTACTACCATCACATGTCCTATATTTGTGTAGCGCTCTTATTCGTTTTAGGAAACCAAACGAAGAACACGTTCGGCAACGTCGCCTCCGGCGGACGGCTTGAATTTTACCGCGCAACATCCTCATTGGCTAACTTCAATGTTAATTAACTCTGAAAAGGCGCAACTTACAGAATTTTTTCTTAACAGCTATTTCTGAACACAACCTACCCTGCAACTTCCTTACAAACTTTTCAGACTGCTATGTAGGCAAAAACAATTGCTCTGTATCTAATAAGACGTAGACAGATCAAACATACCGTGATTTTCAAATATCAAAGGCAGTTTATTGGGAAACGACGCTACTTGTCAGAAGCACGCTAACGAGGTATCTAGAGAGCCAACAAATAATCATCCTCCTTGCTCAGGAACTGTCTCAACATGGTACAAATTTCTCCATGTCTTCGGTGAAGAAGGACGAAAAAATTCTTCCAGAGCATCACGCACCGCTTGATCTCAGATGACCTAGGGAATTATTTAAGGAGTCAAGCACGGGATAAACGCAAATTGACAGCTCCGGACTATGTAGACAGTGTTTCAGTACAGGAGAGAACCAGGAACCCTTCAAGGAAAACTGGAGGCCTGAAAATTGGTCTATGGTACTCAACACAGCTTCCTCAAACAAAATCCAGGAGACAGTAGACATCAGCACCAAAGGCTGTGCTGTGTTCCTTTATTTTTAGAAAGTATTCGTTAGAGTTCTGCTCTGTCAGCCATTGAATCCGTTTTTATCAAAGAGAAACTGCATTGAGTCGTTCTTAACTCTGAGGATGATTCAAAAGTAAAATTAACTTACAGTGTGCCCCAGAGGAGTGTTGTATGACCACTGCTGTTCACAATCCACATAAACGACATACTGCACAACACTGGAAACCAATTAGTTTGTTTCCAGCTGATGAAATCGTACATGGAGAGGTTACAACGCTAGAAAATTGAAACAAATACTAGCATAAAGGTTCGACGCTTAGTGGCGGGATAGGCAGTTTCCCCTGAATATAAACAAATGTAGAATGTTGCGTGTATGTCTAAATAGGGGAATGGAAACGCCATGGTTTGATTACAGTGGAGCCATGATGCGGCTCGCGTCGGTGCTCTTTGTAGGTTTGCGCCCGCTGTCCGAGGCCAGAGCGTGTCCTTTAGTTGGCTTAGTTGTGGTTGTTTGTCTTCTTCTCGTCTTGATTGGCGCCACTCGTTTCGCAAACGTTCCTGTGCACTAGTGGCAGCAGCGGCGGTTATCGATATGTAGTAACTGTTGCCTTATCTTTGTGGCGACGTCGTTGTTTTTCAGTGTCGTGTGAGTGTGGAGTTTGGTTGAGGACTCAGGAGGAACCAGGTCCGCGCAGTGTGAGAACACGATGGGATGGCTGGCGGTGCGAATGCTTTGCTGGATGGAAGGGCTGTGGTCACGAGGGTGCACGACCTCGTCGTAAACCAGAAGCTGCAGGTTTTAAGATGGGTGCATTTCAATTCAAGTAGATTGTGGCATCTCGCGATTCTGCAGTGACCTGGGTTTGTGTTGCTGCTCGTAGTGTCGTCGAGGCAAAGAGCAGCAAGTGGAGTGCTTGAGGAAAGGAAAGCGGATCTGATTAGCTTTCCTCGACTCCTTACTACTTTACTGTGTTCAGCTTGTTACAATTTGTGAAGTTCAACCAGCAGTATTTTTCCTGCCTGGTGGTCGCTGACGCCCCAGTTACCTACCCTAGGGATTAGTGTATGTAATTAGCAGTATACGTTTCCTCGCGTTGCCGCTGCTTTCTGGTAAGGCATGTAGTTGTGACAACTGTCTTGATTGTAGGCCGTTTGTGATTCTTCTACTCTGGTGGTAGTGATTCCTTTCTCGTTCCGGGCGCTCTAAGCACAGTTCTCTGGAGGCGCAGTGCAGTCTACCGGTTCCGGCTTTAGCGTGTTGTTCCATTCTTACATTTAGTTTATTGGACGTCGCGTAGCTACAGCAAGATTATCATTAGTCATTCGTTAGACTGCCACTAGTCTGAGTTACCATCTTGTGAAGTGAATGCAACTCTTGGCTGCCTATTTCATCGCGTGTGAAAGAGTTTGTTGCCAGACCTTCTCAGAGTCCGATTCCTGGAGCACCGTCTGGGACTAGTCCTTGTGTTTTATTATTGTATTATTTATTGACATACCTTGTAATGACTGGAATAAATCTAACAGTGTAAGGGTTGTGTTACAATGTTTCCATCAGCCCGTTTGGTGGTCAGTTGCTTGTTTCTTTTAATTAACCTTTGCTTGTATGTGCTGTTTTACAGCAGGTTTCTAAATATTTTATATGATTACCCTTCCTGGTGTGTAAGGCCGTCAGCCGTGATTGTGGTCATTTGCTTTGAAAAAACAATTCAATATTTTTATTTTAGCAGTAAGGCTTAAAACCTTACTTACTGTTATTCCTGGTGTCTGATCCCTTCTGCTGCGTCTGTGGCCACTTACTTTGTAATATTTCAGTAACTGTAAGTTGCAATTGCAGCGAGTTCTTAAACATTCTTAATTTATTGCCTTTCTTGGAGTGTAATGCCTTCATCCGTGATGACAGTGTTTTTTCTTTTGTTGACATTATCTGTATCTGTATTTTATGGTGATTTATTAAATTGTAACGCACTGAAAACAATGTTATTTACACAGTTGTTTATTCCTTCATTATAACGTTGTAAGAGGTACTTGACTAAGGAATGTATTACTAGCGCACTCGAAGAGATGTATCTTCGATGGATTGCTCACGCGCTGCCTGCAGGCCAGAGGGCAGTGTCGGCAGCCGCATAGTAGTAGTAGCTCGCAGTCGGGCGGTTGGGTCAGGTCGCTCATAGAGAGCAGTTGTCTAGTCGTATGGCTCACAGAGAGCACTTGTGTCCTGTTTGGAATTACCAAGGCCGGTCGTGGAGAACGATGGCGGTGCTTGAGCGATGTAGTATAAGGTAAAAGAAAAAATGATTATTATTTATTGCCGTGCGCATATGTAATTTGTAACAACTCATTTTGTACTATTGTTGTATCAAAGTCACATGTAAATAATTCTTCAATAATGATCTTTCTCATAAAGATAACTTTTGACAGTCATTCATCTGAATTTAAAGTTTTTACTAATTTCTCCTATCCATACTCATGCCAACTATAGTAAAGAAAAATCAGTTTTTTTGTACATAACAAAATCTAGTGGCCAGCATTGCACTGGGCTGTGCCAGAAAAATTTCTTATAGAAGCAGATATATACGCGTTATCCGGCGACATGACTGAGGTAAGAATCTTCAGTTCATTCAGAATGAATTTTCGGGGCCATGACGCAGCACTGGTGATGTCCAAATTTACCAGTTTAGATTCACAGTCAGTTAATTATTGAAAGGTTAAATATGAGACAGAGCTTAATTGGAAGGTTAAGTCACTATTTTTATTGCGAAGTTACGGAAATAATCTGTTGGGAGGTTACAACGTGTGGTATTTTTTATTTATTGTTGAGTCTGAAATTACTCGTTTAAAATAAATTTTGTGTAACTGTAAAAGGCAAACAATAGTAACTGATTACGACCCCGTCCACAATCGTAACTGAATCCTGCCTTCCCTTGACTACCAGGTTTCAACAATCACTCGAAAATATTTAGGATTACGCGTACTGAATGATTTAAAATGGAACGACCACATAAAACGTATCTTAGAATAGACAAATTCTGTGTTTGGATTTCTCGGAAGAATCCTGACAAAGCCTAGCTTACCCATGTAGGAGGTTGTTCACCAACCTCACTTCGGACCATTACGTGACTACTGTTTCTCGTATGGAATGATATAGCAGATAATACACTCCTGGAAATTGAAATAAGAACACCGTGAATTCATTGTCCCAGGAAGGGAAAACTTTATTGACGCATTCCTGGGGTCAGATACATCACATGATCACACTGACAGAACCACAGGCACATAGACACAGGCAACAGAGCATGCACAATGTCGGCACTAGTACAGTGTATATCCACCTTTCGCAGCAATGCAGGCTGCTATTCTCCCATGGAGACGATCGTAGAGATGCTGGATGTAGTCCTGTGGAACGGCTTGCCATGCCATTTCCACCTGGCGCCTCAGTTGGACCAGCGTTCGTGCTGGACGTGCAGACCGTCTGAGACGACGCTTCATCCAGTCCCAAACATGCTCAATGGGGGACAGATCCGGAGATCTTGCTGGCCAGGGTAGTTGACTTACACCTTCTAGAGCACGTTGGGTGGCACGGGATACATGCGGACGTGCATTGTCCTGTTGGAACAGCAAGTTCCCTTGCCGGTCTAGGAATGGTAGAACGATGGGTTCGATGACGGTTTGGATGTACAGTGCACTATTCAGTGTCCCCTCGACGATCACCAGTGGTGTACGGCCAGTGTAGGAGATCGCTCCCCACACCATGATGCCGGGTGTTGGCCCTGTGTGCCTCGGTCGTATGCAGTCCTGATTGTGGCGCTCACCTGCACGGCGCCAAACACGCATACGACCATCATTGGCACCAAGGCAGAAGCGACTCTCATCGCTGAAGACGACACGTCTCCATTCGTCCCTCCATTCACGCCTGTCGCGACACCACTGGAGGCGGGCTGCACGATGTTGGGGCGTGAGCGGAAGACGGCCTAACGGTGTGCGGGACCGTAGCCCAGCTTCATGGAGACGGTTGGGAATGGTCCTCGCCGATACCCCAGGAGCAACAGTGTCGCTAATTTGCTGGGAAGTGGCGGTGCGGTCCCCTACGGCACTGCGTAGGATCCTACGGTCTTGGCGTGCATCCGTGCGTCGCTGCGGTCCGGTCCCAGGTCGACGGGCACGTGCACCTTCCGCCGACCACTGGCGACAACATCGATGTACTGTGGAGACCTCACGCCCCACGTGTTGAGCAATTCGGCGGTACGTCCACCCGGCCTCCCGCATGCCCACTATACGCCCTCGCTCAAAGTCCGTCAACTGCACATACGGTTCACGTCCACGCTGTCGCGGCATGCTACCAGTGTTAAAGACTGCGATGGAGCTCCGTATGCCACGGCAAACTGGCTGACACTGACGGCGGCGGTGCACAAATGCTGCGCAGCTAGCGCCATTCGACGGCCAACACCGCGGTTCCTGGTGTGTCTGCTGTGCCGTGCGTGTGATCATTGCTTGTACAGCCCTCTCGCAGTGTCCGGAGCAAGTATGGTGGGTCTGACACACCGGTGTCAATGTGTTCTTTTTTCCATTTCCAGGAGTGTATATACAGAAGGGCATCGCGTTTCTTTACTGGTTCGTTTAGCAGACTCTATAGCGCCGACTAGTTGCTTAACAAAATTCAGAGGCAGACACTGCTGGAGAGCCGTTGTGCGTCATGGGGTAGTTTACTGCTAAAATTTTGAGAGCATATCTTCGCTGAAGAGTCAGCCAGCACACTAGGGTGACAGACGTCATGGATATATGCGCATATATATATATATATATATGGCAGCAGTATCGCGTACACAAGTGCATTGGCCGAGCTGTCGTTTGTGCTCAGGTGATCCGTGTGAATAGGTTTCCGACGTGATTGTGGCAGCGCGAGGGGACTTAAAAGACTTTCAGCGCGGATTGGTGGTTAGAGCTAGACGCATGGGTGATTCCGTATCCTTTAGGACTGTGTAGTTAAGTCAGGTGTTAATGGACTATGGCCGCAGATGATCGATTGGACTTTTCTAACAGCACTACATCGCCTACAGAGCTTCTCCTGGGTTCGTGACCATATCGGTTGGACTCTAGACGACTGGAAAATCGTGGCGTGGTCAGCTGAGCCCCGGTTTCAGTTGGTATGAGTTCATGGTATGGTTCGATTGTGGCGCAGACCCCACGAAGCCATGGGCCTTAGTTGTCGCCGGCCGGATTGGCCTAGCGATTCTAGGCGCTTCAGTCTGGAACCGCGCGACCGCTACGGTCGCAGGTTCGAATCCTGCCTTGGGCATGGATGTGTGTGTCGTTCTTAGGTTAGTTAGGTTTAAGTAGTTCTAAGTTCTAGGGGGACTGATGACCTCAGTCCCATAGTGCTCAGAGCCACCCATAGTGCTCAGAGCCAGAAGACTGGGTCTTCTGATCGCTGGGAGGAAATGATTATGTTCGGCTACTTCTTCCCAAACAGCGATGGAATTTCTATGGATTAGAATGCGCCATGTCACCGGACCAGAATTGTCCGCGATTGGTTTAAAGAACATTCTGGAGGTTTCGGCCAAATGGCCACCTGACATTAATCCCATGGAACATTTATGGGACATAATCGTGAGATCAGTTCGTGCACAAAATCTTGTACCGGCAACAGTTTAGCCTTATCGACAGCAGTAGCGGCACCATATATCTGCAGGGGACTTGCACTGACTTGTTGATTCCATGCGATGTCGAGTTGATGTACTAGGTCGGGCGTAAGGAGGTATCCCACGACTCATATCACTTCACTGTATATTGCTTTTCTGTAACATCTGGAAAATGGAAATGTATTGTAAGTTCCTATGGGACCAAACCACTGAGATCATCGGCCCCTCAGCTTACGCACTAGTTAATCTGACTTAAACTAACTTACACCAAGGACAACACACGTACCCATGTCCGAGGGGGGACTTGAAGCCTCGACGGGGGAAGCAGCCGACCCGTGACAAGATGCCTCAGACAGCGTGGCTACGCCACGAGGCTCTCTAACATATATCTCGTCATAGGACTACGAAGATCCAGTTACTGTTTTAACAAGAAATAGAGCTAGTCGCATTGGTACACGTTTCCTATACCGGACATCTTGCGGAGTGTAGACTAATATAGGATTCTCTGGGACAAATGGTCCGTATGCAGGGACATGACACGACATTCAAATCGAAAAAGCATACTAACACGGGCTGTAAAATACCTTAAGAGCTATGACACATCCTCAATGCTGTGAAACGAATGTCCACTGCTGCTAGCTGTTTGATATCCATATTTTGAGTATTGTAGTATGTAAAGAAAACAGTAAAAATAAACCTCCAGTAAACAAGGCTCTAAATTGCTTAGCTTAGGAGCTATCAGTACTTGTACTTAATCGTTTCTATGGAAAACTACTACTGAAAAAGTGCTCATAGCTCTTAAGGAAAGCCGCGCGGGGTAGCCGCGCTGTCCTGGGCGTCATGTCACGGTCCGCGCGGCTCCCCCCGTCGGAGGTTCGAGTCCTCCCTCGGGAATGGGTGTGGGTGTTGTCCTTATCGTAATTTAGTTTAAGTTAGATTACGTAGTGCGTAAGCTTAGCCGATGACCTCAACAGGTTGGTCCCATTTAAGACCTTACCACAAATTTCCAATTTTTCTTAGGATAAGCGTTTTAGAGTCGATGTTTACTAGACACCTTTTTACTGATTTGTTCATAGTACCTACTCCAAATATATCGAAAGCGAAGAACTTGCAACGGAAGAGGTTTGTTTCACAGAATCGAAGATGAAGAAGTGCTCATAGGTTAGAATTTTAGGACCCATGTTTACTAGCCTTTTGCTTCAAATGATCCCTGAATAGTGGTTATTCCTGTTGGGCCACCTTGTATGGTCTGCCGGAGTGGCCGAGCGGTTCTAGGCACTTCAGACTGAAACCGCGCGACCGCTACGGTCGCAGGCTCGAAGCCTGCCTCGGACATTGATGTGTGTGTCGTTCTTAGGTTAGTTAGGTTTAAGTAGTTCTAAGTTCTAAGGGACTGATGACCTCAGATGTTAAGGCCCATAGTGCTCAGAGCCATTTGAACCATTTTTGAACCAGCTTGTATGTACGGCAGTAGGAAAACATCAGTTCCGAAATACTGTTCCGGAAAGTCGAATCAGCAACGTTGGAAACACAACTTTCACACCACCTCGTATGTGATGACAGGAAACATGATAAGACCGTGACGATGCAATCATTATTTGTCCCTTATCTGACTTTCACAGTAACGGTTTGTGTGTGCTGGTGCGGACGATCGTGTAGACAGCCACAGCGGTGTAGAGTGTAGTCTGCGGCCGCGCCCCGCGTCGCAGCACGTTGCCCGGGCTGCGGCACGAGCTGCCGGCTCATCATACCAGCTGTCGCCTCATGAATATTCACACGCGAGGGCAATATTCGATTTACTTCGACGTGCATCACACGTGGCCGGTCACGTCCGCCCGGAATTAGCACATAAAAACCGGAATACGCAATGACGCTCGCGGTCAAATTCTGTGGCGCGGTTTCCGCAGGACATCTATCGGCAGTGCGGCCAATACGCCGCGTCTGTGGGCGGTGCGCACACAGCGCAACGCTGACGTGCCCAATACGTTATTTATGCGAGGGGAGTGACCAAACGAGCAGCGAGTCCTCTGCACAAGCCTCTGACGGTCTACGGAAAGAACGTAGGTTTTGGAAAGAACAATAATCTGCCCTTGGAGACAATCACACACATGCCTGTTTCAGAAACCTCGTTAAAAAAAAAAAAAAGGAGAAAAGTCTACATTAAAATCTTGACACTTTTAAAGTTTTGTCAGCTGTACTGAAAAGTGTTGTAAAGTAAAATTAAAAATATATGTGACACATACCAGCAAGTTGTAGGCATCCTAAGCTTGAAAGCCACACATTTCTCCTCCTTGAACTGAACTTCACACGTGAGAATTGGGACCCAAGAATAACTGTTAACGCTAACTGACCACTCTTTAGTTGAAAAATTCTGGAGTTTATAGTGCTTTCTCTGTACAAAGAAAAAGAAGTGGGAGAGCTCGAAGAATATTTGACTGAACCCAAGATCACGATTACACCTTGTGACTCTCTAGCACGATTCATGTGTGGAATAGGTAGATCACATGCAAAAAAATATGCGCAACATCACTTTGGAAGCCTAACACCTGTGCTCAAAAGAACGTTTCTCCCTCCCCCCCCCCCCCCCCTCTCTCTCTCTCCATTTTTTGTTTTGTTTGTAATTCATACAAAATACATACAAATCTACAGTTCTATTCCGATTTTGATGAAATTTTGCACTGTTTACCTTCAAGTCAACAAGAAGATCACTGTCTACAAAATATTTCCGTAATGTGACTTGAAACATGTACGAATGTAACATTTGAAGGGGAAAGATCATTACTAAAAATCTATGGAGGACAAGGAAGTAGCCTTCGCGAGGGTATTCCATAGCAACATCATCAGACTGTAACAAGCCGGCGTCCCCTATAAACGTTATCTACACTACTGGCCATTAAAATTGCTACACCAAGAAGAAATGCATATTATAAACGGGTATTCATTGGACAGATATATTTTACTAGAACTGGCATGTGATTACATTTTCACGCAATTTGGGTGCATAAATCCTGAGAAATCAGTACCCAGAACAACCACCTCTGGCCGTAATAACGACCTTGATATGCCTGGGTATTGACTGAACCAGAGCTTGGATGGCATGTACAGCTCGGCTCGGCTGTTGGATTGGCACCGAGCTGGTGGTATTTTGCCTTCCTCCACGGCACGGAGGTGTGGTCTCGTTGTTGGCGGGCCTCGTTGATTTATCCGCTGGGCGGTGTGCCGTGTTGGTGACATGCTGTAGTGGAGAACTGATGGATCCCCGCACGCGATCGCTCGAGGTTCTCCGCCTCTGAAAAGGGTGCCACGGTATCGCTTGGGTTTCCGCACACAGGAGTTGTAAGGACTGCAGGGCAGGCTTTCTGTGTGTTTGCTCTGTTCGGACTGCGTGGCAGGGTTCGATTCAACTTACTGCAGCTGTTGTTAATGTTTTGTGCGTGATTCCGTTTTGGCCGGCGTCTAGGTGTCGAGTTTTCTGCTGATGTGTACCCGGTCGTCGCTCCTGTTTTCCCGCCAGGGGGGCAGCCGTATCTGTTGATGGGAATTATTAGGCAGTGTGCGTTTTGCGTGGACCCGGTGTGCTCACGCGCCCTGATTCTGAGTTGAAATTACTGTGTTGTTGGTTTTCTGGCTTGCTGGGGACTACGCGCGCGCCTGTTCCGTTTTTGATGCAGCAGCAGTTTGATATTTTTATGTGTGCTTGTTGAGTTGCTAGCAACTGCATTTAGCCTTGTGCTTACTTATTTTATTTAAATTGCTGGGCATTGTCATTTGTCTGTCCTTTTACCTTTATTTGTAGTGTCAATTAAGCCTAAGACGATGCCCAAGGTGCTAGCAATTGATTTTAGCCTCGTGTGTACTTAATCCTATTTAAATTCTTGAGCATTGGCATTTGCTTGTTCTTTTACTCTTATTTATTTGTTGTGCCAGTTAGCCCTAAGATGATGTCAGACCTTGGTATCTGTCAACCTTATTTTGGCTACTAGCGCTCAGGTGCAATATTGCCGGGCTTATATCGGATTTGTCATTAATTGAGAGGTTTTTTATACTGTATTTTTAGTAGTAGGTTTGGCAAGTGTACTTGCGTATGGTATTTATTGTGTTTACCCCTCCCCCCCCCCCCCTTCCTCCTCCTTCGTGTAAACTGATTTTGGCAAGATTGCAAGGTGGCCTGTGTTATTACCTATGTAAGTTTGCCCGCTGCTGTAGACGTAACATGTTTTGACCGGCAAGCGGCCCATGTTGGCGAAAGTTTGTATGTGTTTGCGCTGTTAATGTTGGGCCTTGCAGTACATATATTTACTCATGTACGTGTTGTTGTGTTAAGGATTTTAGGGCATTTTTAGCTGAGATACCTGTTGAAAATTTTATCACTCTTTTAAAGAAGGTATAGGAAGGAGTAACTTCAACTGAAAATTTAATTGTAAATTATACATTTGTGCTTCACATTTAAAAATTTAACTGTAGTAGGTGAAAGTATGTAGTTTAATGCACAACGACTATTTGTCGAAGTATCAAATTGTAAAGTTTGTTTGGCAGTGATTAAAAACCACACAAATAAGTTCCTCTGTTCACATTTCACATTTTTATTACCTCATATTGTAGGCAGTTTGATTGCTTGTGTCACTGCAATTTGTAAACCATAGTGTAAGTCATTACAATTAATTAAAGGTTTTGGGGAAATAAACCTTGTATTGTATGTCCCGTTTTCATTAACGGAATCCCATCCAAATCGTCCGCTCAATGGTAGCAGAGCAACCACCCTTCCTCTGGGGGGTTTTTGCACGCAAGTAGCTTTAATCATAAGTATTTTGGGCTTGTTTGGTATTGTACTCATTTGTTCTTGTACTGTGTTTTCAGTTCAGACTGCTGTCACGAGTGTCCGACCAGTTCCCGGACTAGGTTATCTGCGACGCGATCAGCTCCGTAGTGAGCTGCGCATTCGCGGCCAAGCTTTAGATGACACCGTTCCCGAGTTGGCGTCGCGATTGCGCGCGGCGTTCGGGTTACCGGTCAACATTGTCGCGGACAAGTTACCGGAATTGGGCGAGTCCTTGGCAGGCGTAGCACATAATCTTCTGCAATTAGAGCCGGTTCTGGATTTGTTTACGGGAGAGACACCCACTCAGAAACAGGTAGCTCGTATTCAGGCACACCTTTTGCATTATAGGCGGTTTCTTATAGATCTTCTCTCGTTGGGTGAATCTGGTGAGGGTAAGAAGCAAATTGAAGACCTATTGACGTCGTTGCAGTCATTGCAGCCGCGCTTGTTATCAGTATCTTTGACCGAGAATCAGTCAGGGGAAAGTACTCAAGAAGCAGTGGATGTGTCGAGTTGTGCTTCCTTGGTCAGAGATGGGACAGCTTCCTTCGATAGTAATTTTGCCCGTTTACCGCATCCGCTAGCCTTGTTATTCAGAGGATTCAATATTTAGATGTTGATTCATTGCGGCGGCTTAAATATCTGCTTTGGCTGCTGGTTGAGTGGCAAGATCATGCTGATGCCTTACAGATTTCACAGTCTTTGATTCTAGTGGTGCTTTACCCGTTAACTAAGGCTCGTTTAACTTCCGTCTTGGTTGAGTATCGGCAAAATGGGGTTCAAAAATGGCTCTGAGCGATATGGGACTCAACTGCTGTGGTCATCAGTCCCCTAGAACTTAGAACTACTTAAACCTAACTAACCTAAGGACATCACACACATCCATGCCCGAGGCAGGATTCGAACCTGCGACCGTAGCAGTCGCACGGTTCCGGACTGCGCGCCTAGAACCGCGAGACCACTGCGGCCGGCGGCGGAATGGGGGATCATTGGTGGCATTGAGGAGACGTATTCGCACTGAGTTTCTCTCGGCACGCATGCGCAGCCAGTTATTGTCTGATTATTTCTGGAAGGTGCAGGGCGCGGAAGAAACCTTAGCTCAATATTTTGAAAGAGTTAACGTAGTTAGGCTAGCCTTGGACGTTGATATTCCGGAACAGGAGGGAGTTGCTATGTTACTTGAAGGTATGAAGCACAAGGATAGGGTATCCTTTGTGTGGGCCGAGCGTCCAACTTCATACCAGCAGTTTAAAGCTCTGATTTCTACGGCACAAGGGTTAGCTTTTGCAGAAACGCAACGGGATCAGAATAATCATATCTCCCATATTACTCCCTTGCGCACTCCACAGAGCTCGTCGGAGCGTTATGTTGAGAAATCCAGGGAGCGGCGTTGTTATCGTTGTGCTTCTTCCGAGCATTTGGTAGCGCAGTGCCCGGTACAACGGAAACCTACTGATTCTCAATGACGCCAGGTCATAGGGAGGAAAAGGAAGCGCGTTAGGAACTGGCCCGTTATTTGTAGAGCCATTTCCTACCCTAAAAAGCGCTCAGTACCGTATTTATGCCATGCTATGGGGCAAGAGCCTCTGTGTGCTCTCTTGGATTCCGGGTGCGCTCTGTCGGTCGTTGATAGACGTTGGTATCATGAATTTAGACGTTTGTGTAGTTTTACGTTGCCCAAACCTTACGAAGGTAGATGTCGGCTCGCGAATTGGCAATAGTTACCTATCTTCGGTTTGGTGAAGGCAAAGGTCTCTATACAAGGTTTTTCATGGCCGACCCCTTTCTTGATTGCTGAAAAATTTAGCACTCCGGTTATTTTGGGTTGTGATTTCATTAAACGTACGGGTTTGGTCTTGGATTTCTCTGGGAACACCTTTTATTTTAAATTCAGTCCTAGAACTTGAATCACTTTGTGTTCCTGCAATCGCGAGAATCCTACCAAAACCCTTTGTGTTACACAAGATGAGGCGGATGTTGATCTGGATCATCTTGAGCAGGTGGCTGCAAGCCAACTTAAGAAATTAATTGAGAAGTTTCCTGAGGTAATTACTCAACACTTGAGTATGACTGCCCTGATTCAGTGGCTGCACGATCCGTTACAGCCATGCGGATAAGATGCCTGTCATCTCGACTGCTAGTGATACGAGGCCGTTGGGATCCAGCACGGCGTTCCATATTACCCTCCTGAACCCACCGATTCAATATTCTCCTAACAATCATTGGATCTCGACCAACGCCAGCAGCAATGTCGCGATACGATAAACCACAATCGCGATAGGCTACAATCCGATCTTTATCAAAGTCGGAAACGTGATGGTACGCATTTCTCCTCGGGGCAGCAGCCTTTTCAGTAGTTGCAAGGGCAACAGTCTAGATAATTGACTGATCTGGCCTTGTAACAATAACCAAAACGGCCTTGCTGTGCTGGTACTGCGAACGGCTGAAAGCAATGGGAAACTACAGCCGTAATTTTTCCCGAGGGCATGCAGCTTGACTGTATGATTAAATGATGATGGCGTCCTCTTGGGTAAAATATTCCGGAGGTAAAATAGCCCCCCATTCGGATCTCCGGGCGGGGACTACTCAGGAGGATGTCGTTATCATGAGAAAGAAAACTGGCGTTCTACGGATCGGAGCGTGGAATGTCAGATCCCTTAATCGAGCAAGTAGGTTAGAAAATTTAAAAAGGGAAATGGATAGGTTGAAGTTAGATATAGTGGGAATTAGTGAAGTTCGGTGGCAGGAGGAACAAGACTTCTGGTCAGGTGACTACAGGGTTATAAACACAAAATCAAATAGGGGTAATGCAGGAGTAGGTTTAATAATGAATAGGAAAATAGGAAAGCGGGTAAGCTACTACAAACAGCATAGTGAACGCATTATTGTGGCCAAGATAGATATGAACCCCACACCTACTACAGTAGTACAAGTTTATATGCCAACTAGCTCTGCAGATGACGAAGAAATTGAAGAAATGTATGATGAAATAAAAGAAATTATTCAGATAGTGAAGGGAGACGAAAATTTAATAGTCATGGGTGACTGGAATTCGAGTGTAGGAAAAGGGAGAGAAGGAAACATAGTAGGTGAATACTAGAAGGTATAGGAGATACTAGAAGGTATCAGATAGATTATATAATGGTAAGACAGAGATTTAGGAACCAGGTTTTAAATTGTAAGACATTTCCAGGGGCAGATATGGACTCTGACCACAATCTATTGGTTGTGACCTGTAGATTAAAACTGAAGAAACTGCAAAAAAGTGGGAATTTAAGGAAATGGGACCTGGATAAACTGAAAGAACCAGAGGTTGTACAGAGTTTCAGGGAGAGCATAAGGGAGCAATTGACAGGAATGGGGGAAAGAAATATGGTAGAAGAAGAATGGATAGCTTTGAGGGATGAAGTAGTGAAGGCAGCAGAGGATCAAGTAGGTAAAAAGACGAGGGCTGGTAGAAATCCTTGGGTAACAGAAGAAATATTGAATTTAATTGATGAAAGGAGAAAATATAAAAATGCAGTAAATGAAGCAGGCAAAAAGGAATACAAACGTCTCAAAAATGAGATCGACAGGAACTGCAAAATGGCTAAGCAGGGATGGCTATATGACAAATGTAAGGTTGTAGAGGCTTATCTCACTAGGGGTAAGATAGATACTGCCTACAGGAAAATTAAAGAGACCTTTGGAGATAAGAGACCGACTTGTATGAATATCAAGAGCTCAGAAGGAAACCCAGTTCTAAGCAAGGAAGGGAAAGCAGAAAGGTGGAACGAGTATATAGAGGGTCTATACAAGGGCGATGTGCTTGAGGATAATATTATGGAAATGGAAGAGGATGTAGATGAAGATGAAATGGGAGATACGATACTGCGTGAAGAGTTTGACAGAGCACTGAAAGACCTGAGTCGAAACAAGGCCCCCGGAGTAGACAACATTCCGTTGGAACTACTGACGGCCTTGGGAGAGCCAGTCCTGACAAAACTCTACCATCTTGTGAGCAAGATGTATGAAACAGGCGAAATACCCTCAGACTTCAAGAAGAATATAATAATTCCAATCCCAAAGGAAGCAGGTGTTGACAGAAGTTGAAATTACCGAACTATCAGTTTAATTAGTCACAGCTGCAAAATAATAACACGAATTCTTTACAGACGAATGGAAAAACTAGTAGAAGCCAACCTCGGGGAAGATCAGTTTGGAATCCGTAGAAACACTGGAACACGTGAGGCAATACTGGCCTGACGACTTATCTTAGAAGAAAGATTAAGGAAAGGCAAACCTACGTTTCTAGCATTTGTAGACTTAGAGAAAGCTTTTGACAATGTTGACTGGAATACTCTCTTTCAAATTCTAAAGGTGGCAGGGGTAAAATACAGGGAGCGAAAGGCTATTTACAATTTGTACGGAAACCAGATGGCAGTTATAAGAGTCGAGATACTAGAAAGGGAAGCAGTGGTTGGGAAGGGAGTGTGACAGGGTTGTAGCCTCTCCCCGATGTTATTCAATCTGTATATTGAGCAAGCAGTAAAGGAAACAAAAGAAAAATTCGGAGTAGGTATAGAAATCCATGGAGAAGAAATAAAAACTTTGAGGTTCGCCGATGACATTGTAATTCTGTCAGAGACAGCAAAGGACTTGGATGAGCAGTTGAACGGAATGGACAGTGTCTTGAAAGGAGGGTATAAGATGAACATCAACAAAAGCAAAACGAAGATAATGGAAGGTAGTCGAATTAAGTCGGGTGATGCTGAGGGAATTAGATTAGGAAATGAGACACTTGAAGTAGTAAAGGAGTTTTGCTATTTGGGGAGCAAAATAACTGATGATGGTCGAAGTAGAGAGGAAATAAAATGTAGACGCAATGGCAAGGAAAGCTTTTCTGAAGAAGAGAAATTTGTTGACATCGAGTATAGATTTAAGTGTCAGGAAGTCATTTCTGAAAGTATTTCTATGGAGTGTAGCCATGTATGGAAGTGAAACATGGACGATAAATAGTTTGGAAAAGAAGAGAATAGAAGCATTCGAAATGTGGTGCTACAGAAGAATGCTGAAGATTAGATGGGTAGATCACATAACTAATGAGGAAGTATTGAACAGGATTGGGGAGAAGAGAAGTTTGTGGGACAACTTGACCAGAAGACGGGATCGGTTGGTAGGACATGTTCTGAGGCATCAAGGGATCACCAATTTAGTATTGGAGGGCAGCGTGGAGGGTAAAAATCGTAGAGGGAGACCAAGAGATGAATACACTAAGCAGATTCACGAGGGTGTAGGTTTCAGTAAGTACTGGGAGATGAAGAAGCTTGCACAGGATAGAGTAGCATGGAGAGCTGCATTAAACCAGTCTCAGGACTGAAGACCACAACAACAACACACGAGGCGTCACAACAACGTTTCACCAGGCAACGCCGGTCAACTGTTGTCTGTGTATGAGAAATCGGTTGGAAACTTTCCTCATGTCACCATATTGTAGGTGTTGCCACCAGCGCTAAACTTGTGTGAATGCTGTGAAAAGCTAATCATTTGCATATCACAGCATCTTCTTCCTGTCGGTTAAATTTCACGTCTGTAGCAATTCAGCTTCGTGGTGTAGCAATTTTAATGACCAGTAGTGTATAACGATAACGGCCAATCCTGGCACCACCGGAAACCTTGGAAGAAGTTAAAAGCAGGCACTTCTCAGAGCCAATTCTGACGATTATAAGCACAAATGTTGGGGAAATTACAAACAACAAACAAGACATCTTATCGGAACTCTGCCTGACTCGTAAATGGGATGTGTTGTGCATCCAAGAAACCCACAGAGCCGCAGAAGCAGAAACTCCTGAAATACATGGAATACTACTCTCTGTGAAAGCACCACATCCTAAACACGGCAGTGCCATATTCGTTAGAGCCGAGATGACGGTGACTTCCGAAGGAAAATCTACAGCCAGTGATATCGGAATACTAACAGCTGAAAATGGAAACTTTACAGTAACATCCGTGTATAAATCTCCAGGAAAAAAAATTTCACCACGCCAAAAAACTTCACAAACCAAAACACCAAATTCATTGCAAGAGATTTTAACTGCTACAGCAGCACTTGGGGATATAGTGAAACAGACGAGAACTGACACTTGTTGGAAAAATGGATAGAAAGAAGAGACCTCAGTATCCTCCATGATCCAAAACTTCCCCCCTCCTTCACAATTAAAATATGAAAACTTGGATATAACACTGACAACTCCATTACCAAATCAAACATAGTAGACTGCTGTACTAAAGTAGTATATCAACCTATACCATGAACACACCATATACCAGTAAGGATAAAGTATATACAGCACTCAAGACCACAACAGTACCGTTTCGCAGGAGATTTAATTTTAAACGAGCAAATTGGCAAACTTTCGCAGAGGAGCTGGATAAAGCCATAGTAAACTTCACCCCAACCCCAGAGAACTACTGGGCATTTGTGCGAATGTTACAGAGAATCTCCAGACAACATACCGGGTGATCAAAAAGTCAGTATAAATTTGAAAACTTAATGTTGTTGTTGTTGTAGATAGAGAGGTAAAAATTGACACATATGCTTGGAATGACATGGGGCTTTAGTAGAACCAAAAAAAAAAAGTATTGCTAGACGCGTGAAAGATCTCTTGCGTGCCTCGTTTGGTGATGATCGTGTGCTCAGCCGCCACTTTCGTCATGCTTGGCCTCCCAGGTCCGCAGACCTTAGTCCGTGCGATTATTGGCTGTGGGGTTACCTGAAGTCGCAAGTGCATCGTGATCGACCGACATCTCTAGGGATGCTGAAAGACAACATCCGACGCCAATGCCTCACCATAACTCCGGACATGCTTTACAGTGGTGTTCACAACATTATTCCTCGACTACACCTATTGTTGAGGAATGAACGTGGACATACTGAGCATTTCCTATTAAGAACACCATCTTTGCTTTGTCTTACTTTGTTAGGCTAATTATTGCTATTCTGATCAGATGAAATTTTTTGAACGTTTGTATTTTTTTGGTTCTAATAAAACTCCATGTCATTCTAAGCATGTGTGTCAATTTGTACCTCTCTATCTACTTTATTCCGTGATTTATTCAGTTTTCAAATTTATACTGACTTTTTCATCACCTGGTATACCACGAGACTGCCGACAGCAGTACATCCCAGGTCTCTCACATGACTCCAGGCATCTCCTAGCCAAGTACGAGGAACTATACCAAAAGGATCCCTTTGATCAAGAAACAATAGCATGTGGTATGGCTTAAATGGAAATGCTGAGTAAGCTCGCCAAAATTGATGGATGGAGACCCTGGAGAGGATGGATATGACACATAGCAGCAAAATAGCCTGATATCTTATTAAAAAACTTGACGGAGACCCAAACGGTCCCAAACAGTTTGCCTCGGTGACACCTAATCAAGTGTTTCATCAACTGCTCCTGAATGGAAAGACTAATAGAAAGTAACAGAAAGTAAAAATTAACAGGGCTTTATAATCAGAAACCAATAGGTTTTAAACACCCTGTACAATGAAGGAAATCAACAAGGGTCTCAGCAATATCAAAATCGGCGAAGCAGCTGGGGTGGATGACATGTGCACGAAACAGATCAAACGCTTTGGACCAGGCACAAAGAACTGGATCCTGCGACTTTTCAATCAATGTCGCGAAACATGTAAGATCCCTAAGACGTGGAGGAAGACAAGGATAGTGGTACTCTTGAAACCCGGAAAGGCACCTGATTCACTACAGAACCATCGCCCAATAATTTTCCTGAGTCATCTTTACAAACTTATGAGAGACTTATTTTAAATCGTATGACAGACTCTATTGAAACCTATTCCTCAATTATTTTAAATCGTATGACAGCGTCTATTGAAACCTATTCCTCAATAAGCTGGTTTTAGACCTGAAAAATCATGTACTAGCCAAATACTGTGATTAACAGAACACATAGAGGAAGGGTATGAAAATAAAAAGATAATAGGGCTAGCCCTTGTCTCTGCATATACACAATTAACCACAGGCTGCTGCTCCTGAAGCTCTGTATTGAACTAAGAGACCATCAATTGGTTAAGATTATCGAGTCCCCATTACAAAATAGACAATTTATCCTGTCCTCATGGGAAAAAGAGCAGATGGAGAAACTAGCAAAATAGTCTGGCCCAAGGAAGCGGTTTGGCGCTTTCCCTATTTAATCTGTGCACCAACGACCGATCGATGCCCAAACATACAAAACATTTTCTGTACGCGGATGACCTGGCAATTACAGCAAAGGGGAAGACCTTTGAGGATGTAGAACAGAAGCCGGAGAAAGCTCTTAGAGAAATGTCAGAGTTCTATAAAAACAGCTTTCTTAAGCCAAACCCGTCGAAGACACAGGTCAGCGCCTTCCACCTTCGGTCCTGGCAAAAGAACCGTAAACTTTACGTCTCTTGGAATGCACTGGAGCATACCGACAAACCAACTTACCAGGGCGTTGTGCTAGATAGATCTGTGACATACAGGTACCATTCCGAAATAATATTCTGCAGAAACTAGCTAACAGCAACTGGGGTCCTAAACCTTCCACATTAAGACCCACCGCACAAGCCTTATGCTTCTCTACAGCCGAATATGCATGCCCAGTATGGTCCAAATCAACCCATGGAAAAAGGAAGACATGTCTTAATGAATCATATCAGTTAACAAGGGGATGCATGAAACCTACTTCCCTACCAAAACTATATAGAGCTGCAGGGTTTGCGAATCCCAACTCTCAGAGAGCCTCACATGAATTCACAGACAGGCTCAGACAAACTACTGACGATCGGCATCCCCTTTTTGGCTGTAAGTGTAAACCCCGGGCGACTGAAATCCCGTAAAAGATTCATAGCCTCGGTAATAGAAGAAGCACCAGCTGATTACCCACGTGCACAGGAAGTGCCCAGCGGATTCCGCACAAACTGGAAGACATGGAGGGCACTGAACCCAATAAGGACAGCGGTGGCCCCAGTGAAGACAAAATTAGGTGGGGTCATGGAACCATGGATGATAAGTGTGAGTGTGGCGCTGTGCAGGATATGGAGCATCTGCACGTCTGCCCAAACTGCCCTTATAGGTGCTACCCCGACGAGTTACGGCTGGACAAGAAAGAGGGCTTGGGTGTTGTTTTATACTGGGCTGAAAGACTATGACCTGGTTTCTGGACACGAAAATGTAAAGTTAGTACTAAAAGTCTATAGAAGTTTTTAGCCGATTTTCTTCAATTTTCTGCACGATCCCTAATGAACATCTGGGCGGGCATAGGCTATATACACTCCTGGAAATTGAAATAAGAACACCGTGAATTCATTGTCCCAGGAAGGGGAAACTATATTGACACATTCCTGGGGTCAGATACATCACATGATCACACTGACAGAACCACAGGCACATAGACACAGGCAACAGAGCATGCACAATGTCGGCACTAGTACAGGGTATATCCACCTTTCGCAGCAATGCAGGCTGCTATTCTCCCATGGAGACGATCGTAGAGATGCTGGATGTAGTCCTGTGGAACGGCTTGCCATGCCATTTCCACCTGGTGCCTCAGTTGGACCAGCGTTCGTGCTGGACGTGCAGACCGCGTGAGACGACGCTTCATCCAGTCCCAAACATGCTCAATGGGGGACAGATCCGGAGATCTTGCTGGCCAGGGTAGTTGACTTACACCTTCTAGAGCACGTTGGGTGGCACGGGATACATGCGGACGTGCATTGTCCTGTTGGAACAGCAAGTTCCCTTGCCGGTCTAGGAATGGTAGAACGATGGGTTCGATGACGGTTTGGATGTACCGTGCACTATTCAGTGTCCCGTCGACGATCACCAGTGGTGTACGACCAGTGTAGGAGATCGCTCCCCACACCATGATGCCGGGTATTGGCCCTGTGCGCCTCGGTCGTATGCAGTCCTGATTGTGGCGCTCACCTGCACGGCGCCAAACACGCATACGACCATCATTGACACCAAGGCAGAAGCGACTCTCATCGCTGAAGACGACACGTCTCCATTCGTCCCTCCATTCACGCCTGTCGCGACACCACTGGAGGCGGGCTGCACGATGTTGAGGCGTGAGCGGAAGACGGCCTAACGGTGTGCAGGACCGTAGCCCAGCTTCATGGAGACGGTTGCGAATGGTCCTCGCCGATACCCCAGGAGCAACAGTGTCCCTAATTTGCTGGGAAGTGGCGGTGCGGTCCCCTACGGCACTGCGTAGGATCCTACGGTCTTGGCGTGCATCCGTGCGTCGCTGCGGTCCGGTCCCAGGTCGACGGGCACGTGCACCTTCCGCCGACCACTGGCGACAACATCGATGTACTGTGGAGACCTCACGCCCCACGTGTTGAGCAATTCGGCGGTACGTCCACCCGGCCTCCCGCATGCCCACTATACGCCCTCGCTCAAAGTCCGTCAACTGCACATACGGTTCACGTCCACGCTGTCGCGGCATGCTACCAGTGTTAAAGACTGCGATGGAGCTCCGTATGCCACGGCAAACTGGCTGACACTGACGGCGGCGGTGCACAAATGCTGCGCAGCTAGCGCCATTCGACGGCCAACACCGCGGTTCCTGGTGTGTCCGCTGTGCCGTGCGTGTGATCATTGCTTGTACAGCCCTCTCGCTGTGTCCGGAGCAAGTCTGGTGGGTCTGACACACCGGTGTCAATGTGTTCTTTTTTCCATTTCCAGGAGTGTATATTTTAATATAAACTATAAAGAGTGCATCAAAAAGAATCATCCAATTTGGCACGTCTATATTTCTAAAGCTAGCAAATATATACAATGAATTTAGTTTTTCGATGAACGGGAAACGAAAAAAGTTTTTTTTCATGTCTTGTCATAGGTGATTAATAAGCCCCCATAGAGATGCACGGCATCCTTGTGAAACCAAGGCGGATGCGTTCAACGTCTGTGTCAGACACTCGGGGACGGCCGGGCGATTTGCCTTTACACAGAAACAACCTGTTTATTGGAATTGTTCATGCCATCGTCTAACGCTCTGTGATGTAGACGGATCCACACCATACCTAGTAAGGAAGCACGCTGAACAGTTATTACTGACCCGCACAACGCAAAACGAAGAACACAAAAGGCTTTCTGTTGCCCGACGTCAAATGGTTCAAATGGCTCTGAGCACTATGGGACTTAACTTCTAAGGTCATCAGTCCCCTACAACTTAGAACTACTTAAACCTAACTAACCTAAGGACATCACACACATCCATGCCCGAGGCAGGATTCGCACCTGCGACCGTAGCGGTCGCACGGTTCCAGACTGTAGCGCCTAGAAACACTCGTCCACCCCGGCCGGCGCCCGACGTTATTTTTACTAGAACTGAAGTGGGCACACACTGCTGCTACCTAGAGGGAACCACGTAAAACTCGACAGTATCCTCTTTCCAACAGTACATTGTTCATGCACATATCTCAAATAACAAATAGTCATGAGATTTTTAAATCGGATGATTCTTTTTGATACACTCCATATATATCATCTCGAAAGTACTTGACTGATTTACTACAAATTTCTACATTCAGATGATACAATGAAGAAAACTGATGAAAAATGAAATTCCTAACAAACGAAATATATCACGGTAAAGTGATTGTAATTTCAGTCGCGAGAATAAATTACAACGGGAGTAAAATTCTTGGAGACGTACCATCAAATGTTACTAGATCACGGAACGAGTGGAAGCCTCATAATGTAACAAAAACTATTGAAAACTCTTATTCAGTGATTATTTGCCGTTGTTATATCGGCAACGGAAAAAGTTGGCCCTGAATAACATTTTGTCGAACGTAATAGAGGCCACCATTACCTCGGAGTATGGTACAGATGAAGACGTATTCATTCCTCTCATTCTGTTGATGCCCAGTGATCTTAACATGCCCTTAGATTTAGAGTGATTGCAGTTTCCCATGTTGCTTACATTCGCTATGATTACTAACAAGGCAACAGGGCCAGTCACTTTGCGTGGCAGATATTAAACATACCAGGCAACGCCGAGCATGGTAGGTGTTGAAGCGTGAGCGTAGTCTGGAAAAGCATGAATTCTTTTAGTTTCACCAACAAAGACATATGTTACGGGCTGTAAGGAATTCAGAATCTTTCTGACGGCATTTCTTATTTTGGCTAACAATTCCGATGACGCCGGCCGAAGTGGCCGTGCGGTTAAAGGCGCTGCAGTCTGGAACCACAGGACCGCTACGGTCGCAGGTTCGAATCCTGCCTCGGGCATGGATGTTTGTGATGTCCTTAGGTTAGTTAGGTTTAACTAGTTCTAAGTTCTAGGGGACTAATGACCTCAGCAGTTGAGTCCCATAGTGCTCAGAGCCATTTGAACCATTTGAATTCCGATGACGGCAGAACGCACGCAATAATTTGTTTTCAGATGAAATACCTTCTCAAGTAAAATTATATCAGCACATCTAAAGAGTTCAAAAATCGTGTAAACCTGACGAACGAATGTTGGATGAAAATGAATTGAAACTACACTATCGAAATTATAGACTATTAATAAGTAGCTCAATAAGCACTGGTAAAAAACAAAACTACATTTGTCCCGTGTTGGACAATGTGGTATACAGTGGCATGGCACATGAGAATTATATAAAAGAAAATCGTCATACATTCCACATTGATTGGAGCAATATTAAGAATAGGAACGTAACGAATCCCAATCTCTGATACCACGGCTGGACATTTGAAATCAAATACTGTCCCGTGATCATGGAATAAGATCTGTCTCTCTCTCTCTCTCTGTCTCTGTCTCTCTCTCTCTCTCTCTCTCTGAAAAACCGAAGTTGAGTCTATACACAGCTAAAGATACTTCTGCAACTTTGAAAGCATTGTGAATAAAATGTTAGCCCAAGCTGCGCTAGCATTACCACTACATATTCATAATTCTTCTAGTTTACACCTCTGGAATGGCCATCGTACCATAATCTCAACTCACTAAACAGAGTCATAAACCAGCCCAGACATGCGTGAAGATACATCGCGACCACCAACTGGAAACTGCGAATGACAAACAGATTGCCAAAAGAGGAAAAAAGAAATATCTTTCTCTCGCATTTAATGGGGCACGCTTCGACCTAAGTCTGTCACACTGGCATCTGTTCGGTCAACCAACGATATTGACGAAGTATCGGATACATATATATCTTCGCTTTACCAGCCATAGATTCTTAGCAATGGAGAATCAGGGTACAGATTGTCTCGCTTAGCTGTTTACAAGTTGCATGAAAATGTAGAACTTGAAATGCTACTTTTGATGAACAGCTTTCAAGCTGTTACTGCTGAGTCTAGAAATAATAAAAAGTAAATATTTGAACCATACTTTCATATTATTATTATCGAAGTTGTGTAACAAGATACTTTCTTGTTAACTTCAAACAATGGCAGAATATGTCCTTATTATTCACAAATGTCGCAAACGAAATGATTTGATGATATTAATCTCACTTATAACCATACTTGCGAGCAAATTACAAATAAGTTACGTGTTATGGAGCAAAACATATCCCATAAAATCAATACTGATTACAAATGACAGGTGCCTTTTTACGTGCTTCTTAAGATTAAAAATAAATTCGCACCTTGAAAGAAGCAAAATCAGAGGGTATGAAATAAAATACATAGGTTAAGAAACTTCATTCAAGAAATGGATGTAATTAATGATATCTTTCTCTACAACTGTATTAAAAGAATGATACAAAAAATAGAATATTAGGTAGCCATCATAGTTTGTAAATTAAGATAGTACATGGCGCAGCAACTAAATTAGGTACCAGAAATAAACAGTTCATGCTTAAATTTATTACCATCCAAGAAAATGTGATTTGCATAGCCTATTTTACATTTTCAGATGATGTGTTGTAATTGTGAAGAATAAATAAAAGTAAAAAAAAAAAACAAATAGTTGTTGCCTAGCGAAGTACCTAACAACAGAACGAAACTATGTAAGAGTTAGTATAGCTCCCTGAAAGTTTCTACCGTTCAGCAGACGAATCTGAAACCCCTGTTATTCATAAAAATATCGGCGGCAATGCAAGTTGGGTTGTATGAAGCCATTTTAGGTACGATGTAACGAAATGTACATAGTGATGGTGGTGTTTCGGTACAAATGTATCAAGCTGAGATAAATGTGATACAGAAGGAATTTGTAAAGGCTCCCTGCAGAAGAAGTCATTCCCCAAACTGTAAGAATGATGTAATTCTTTTGCTGAAGAAGACAGGACACAGTCAAAACCTAATTAGCAATTTTAAACTCTATAGAAAGAGGCACATTATAAACGAGGATGGAGATCTCCAGCTCTTTTCAACATCGGCATAGAAGATGCAGTCAGGGTTTGAAAACTAATTATCATCTGCGGCGTCAGGATCAACAGAGAGAAATGGTTCAGTGCCCCGCTATACTCAAGTGATGATAATCTTCAATGAGTCGTTCATAATCTTAGTTTGTTTACTTCTCAACAAAGGTTATGTCAGAGGGAGAGCACTTGCCCGCGAAAGGCAAAGGTCCCGAGTTTGAGTCTCAGTCCGCCACACAGTTTTAATTTACCAGGAAATTTCATATCAGCCAACACTCCGCAACAGACTGAAAAATTTCTTCTGTAAGGGTTATGTCACTCAAAAGAAAATCAAATGTCTCAAAAACTGTAATAATATAATGTATAATGTAATAATATAATATAATATAATAAATAATAATATATTACAGCAACAGGTAATCTGCTTTCAGTACCACATATGACGAAATGTCGATAGTGAAATTGATATAAAGATCATAAAAGTCAAGGCAATCTGTGGAACAATTAGAAAAACACTACAAGTAAAAGGAGCTACGGAAGAGACACAGATGAATACAGTCATGGCAGTACTTACTTTTCTTTATGGGTCTGAGATCTGGTTTCCCACGCAAAGGGATACGGGCAGGTTTCAGGCTACAGAAATGAGATTTGTCCATAATGCTAAAGGGGGCACCACAAAAGATCAGTTCAGAAATGAAGACAGGAGAAAGTTACACGTTGATTCAATGAAAAATATAATAGATATAAATAGAAATAGGTGTTCGGAACATGTAGATAGATGGTATGATAACAGAATTCCAAATCAAATTTTTTACTACAAACCTAGAGGGACAAGAAAGGGGGAAGACCACGTAGCAGATGACTGCACCTCGTTGACCGAAACAGTTGAAATCACCTAATTCTTGAAAAGAGAGAAGAACTTCGTGTAGTGCACCTCAAGGAACGTGGTAGAACAATTGCTTTACTCGGTATATTGAACAAACAGGCAGAACACGTTTTTGCTTCTTAAGGTAGTTTTGTTTACGTTGTTCATTACCTTAACTACGTCATTTAAGGCGCTAGAACAGCCTCACTCTCTTTCGTATGTGTATTAAATGACAAATAATTTTATTTCAATTGATAATTATCATGCATAAATTAGCAGCTCTTGTTAGTTCTAATTTAAATGATCGAATGAGAATATGTGTCCCTTTATGTGAACAATGTTCCTTGAGTAACAGAATGGTTGATGATTAGATATGTAGAAGGGAGCGTATACTTGGAGTGTTTATAAGAACCTTTGAAGCACCCCAATTACAGTAGTTAAATGGTGTTTGTAAATAACTTACCCATTGTTGTCCCCCATGTTACAAGTGTGTTAATTACCTAAAACGGCAGTTCGGAACTGAATCGAACGCCTCGCAGAAGTCAAGGAATACGGCATCTAGCCGTGCGCCTGTATCTACTGCTTTCTGGGTCTCGTGGACGAAAACGCGGTCTGTGTTTCATGCGATAGTTCATTCCGGAATCCATGCAGATTCCTACAGAAGAGGTTTTCGGTCTCCAAAAATATCATAATACACGAACATGAGATACGTTCCAAAATTAATTCCTATAATTCTGTCCGTATGCTCAACGACCGTTCTTAAAAAGGGGAATTATCTGTGCTTTTTATTTTTTTGATCATCTGAAATACTCCGTCAGACATATACGGTACACTGCTTCTAGAAGAGGAAAAGTTCTTTCGTATCCGCTATGTGAAATCGTAGTGGTAACCCGTTCAGTAGCCTTTCCTCTGTAGGGCTATTTCAGTTGGTTTTCTATACAATGGTCACTTATTTCTATATCAGCCATTTTTGTCGTTCATGCGATGACTTGAATGAAGCACTATAAATCGCTCTTTCACTGTGAAACAGTTTAGGAAAAGACGTTTAGTATTTCGGAATTTTCTGTGTCATCCTCCGTTTCGATGCCACTATGATCGCAGAGTGTCTGGTCAGATAGAATCGATCGTTTACTGATTTAACGTAAGACGAAAACATCTTAAGATTTCCTATCAAATCCGCAGACCGAATTTTACTTTTGAATTCGTTGGTTTTTCTTGACGAATTCCGCTCAGTTACTACGAACTGTCACCGTTCTTACAGGAAACCGTGAATCCAGGCGGGAAACTGAGACGATGTTCCGCAAGCACCAAATCACATTAGAAGCCCTTTGTGAAGTTGTCGAAAGCCTTCTGGAAGCATAGAAATTGGGAGCAACCTGAGATCCCCTGTCGATAACATTCATTACACCGCGTGAATAATGAGCCAGTTGTATTTCACAAGAATCTTTGTCCTCATTTGTGGTCACTCAATATATTTCACCTGACTGTGACGAAGGATGTCTCTACAACTGTGGCGTTACTCCCACGGAATGGATACTTATATGATAGTTTCCTGTATAAAAGTGCGCCAATATTGTGAACGACGAGAGAGGGCTTCCAACTTAAAATTCCGCTCTCTTAAGGAACTCACAGTGAAGGACGTAAAATAAGAAGGTAGCTTTGATTGAGATTCAATTCGAAGGTCAATAATCTTGTAAAAGAAATCGTAGTTCATTACATCTGCATGGAGAACGTATGATAATAAGAGAGAAACTTGGTGATTCAGGAGGACATCCCCGGAGTCTTGAGGACGGCGGAGACGCAAGCCGTTCCGCCTTTTCTTCCAGCTCCACAAAGGAACTTGAATGTTAATGACATCTCTGGAGACCAAGGAAGAAATGAAATGAAAAGAGGGAAAGGGGTGGGGTTTGTTCGTGAGAGGGGGCGGTGGAGAAGGGGAACGTCTCTAAGAGTACTTCTAGAGGCGATCTCGCCTGTTGGGACGGAAGAGTTCGCTGAAATGAGACTCGGTAATTGCACTTCTCTTAGACACGGCCTTCCTCTGGAGACGGCTGAGAGTCGGGGTACAATGGACCGCCAGAGCACTTCATCGAGCTCGCTACCGGATCTCCTGGTAAGGAATTCGTATACATCATAGGATGCTATGGATATCGTTTGATTGTATCTGAAAATAAATAGTTACGCACTCCATACTGTCGCCTTCTGAGGTGATTGCGTTGACCCTATTCTCAACCATCGGACAATGTCAGAACCAGTTCAAACGGAGCTCCTATAAAGATGCGGGCAGTGAGAAATAGTATGGAATTCCTTACAGCAGTGGTCTCAACACGTCAGAATACATAAAGCCATAACTAGGAATCTGTCGTGGTGTGCTTACGTATGACACATGGAGACTAGTTTTGTGCCTGACATTAACACTACTGAAAAACTCATAAATAACTTTAAATATATGGTTAGTAAACTGCAATGTTACTGTCGTTAAGTAATCAAAACACTGCTCTCCCTCATTCCCACTGCTTTTCAAAATCTACATTGGCAAAACATGCTTGCCGATGGTCAGGTAATGGTAGCAGATGATGAAGATATTGATGGTAGTGGAGAGTGTTTACCTGGAGGATAGTGTACCAAGGAACATAAGAATTTTTTTCGGGTTATTCAGACTAGTGACTGATTTTAGAATCGCAGGAAAGAACGCACGTTACAGACTGCCATAAAGAGTTTCCGCTATTTTTAAAGCTCTTGTCGTTGTCAGAGACGAAATTGTGTTTTGAGTGGCATTTGTAAATAGTTTGCGTTCTCTATATTTAAGCCCTGTACAATATCTTAAAGTTGTATGGGATAATGGTTAATTCTTCAGGTACAGAGTGTTACGGTGAGTAAAATATTTTTAGGGGAGGCTATGAGTCACCGACAGGCCCAAGATAATAGGACTGCTGTATATTTTAGCTTCTGGCCAAAAGGCCTTATAAAGTGGAAAACACACATTCACAAAAGCATAACTCACACATGAGAACTGCCTCTGATGGCTAAAGTCTGACTACGTATAGTATCTGTACCCTGTCCGGCCTCAGCGGCCACAGACAGCAGTCATGTATGTGTGTGTGTTTGGATTGTGTGAGTGTTTTCTACTTCAAACGAAGGCCTTTTGGCTGTAAACTGAAATGTAGTGCAGTCTTTTCCTTATGCCTATCTGTGACTCAACGACTGCTCTATACATTGTTTAGCAGTCTGTCTTTCTCATAATATTGTCGTTATTCCATTCTGGACGTTCTATTGTTTGATATACTTTAGAACTACATGCGTAGCAAGTGTACAGTTCGGCCGGGGTGGCCGAGCGGTTCTAGGCGCTACACTCTGGAACCGAGCGACCGCTACGGTCGCAGGTTCGAATCCTGCCTCGAGCATGGATGCGTGTAATGTCCTTAGGTTAGTTAGGTTTAAGTAGTTCTAAGTTCTAGGGGACTGGTGACTTCAGAAGCTAAGTCCCATAGTGCTCAGAGCCATTTGAACCATTTTGAAGCCTTTTACAATGGAACATGTAGTACTCGCAAATGAACTGAGTTTCTTAAATGTCTGGACAATTTTACCTGTCTTAAAAAGGGAAATCTCCGTTAGTTTCCAGTAGCTCAAATTTCAAAACAACTTGTGATTCATTTTCGATAACACTGATTGAAAAAAGCGCAGTATCGAAACATAATTAATGTAGAGAAATGGATGGGACGGAATTTCATGCCTGTTACACTTGTTCGACCAATGAAGGAACTGCAATTCTGTTGGTGGATGCTAATCATTTGCATATCACAGCATCTTCTTCCTGTCGGTGAAATTTTGCTTGTGTATCACGTCATTTTCGTGGTGTAGCAATTTTAATGGCCAGTAGTGTATAAACCACACAGGGTAGAGAGTTGTCTCGACTCGGAGAGCCATAAAAGTGTTTAAATCTGTGTTGCGGTCATCCATGGCGAGAAGGAACAAAAATTCAGATAACTATATCATCATGACTGAAGCAATCTACGATGAAGAATGTTGATGCATTACGAACAGCTCGAGAATCTGGTAAGAATTGTGGAGGTGTACTATAAACGACGTACCGTTACCTTCAGAGTTCCACGGATTGAGCATGCCAGAATATATGCCATTTCGAGACGCTTTGATGCTTAGCACTCTATATTTGACAAATTAGTACTCAGATTTTGGTTTGGTTCATCATGTGAGAAGAATAAAGGATAAAAGCAGCTCAAAAACTTATGGAAGCTCTGCTTAGAAAGACACAGAAGAAAGAGTTCTCTCACAAAAAATACAGCTCCGACGACAAACCAGAGAGGAGCATGCAGAAAGGATAGTTGCAAAACCGACGACTGAGCCACTGGAGATGTAAGAAATGGAAAATACGTAGGATTTTCTAAACTAGAAGAATTCGAGGAAATTGCCGTTTTCACATTATAACCAGTAACAATATATACATAAAAGGATTCTGTTCGATTTTAATCAAATTTTCCACAGTTAATTCTAGTCTCACATACGCCGTCAAACAAGATTGTGGAAAAAGAAGTGAGAGAAGCCATAGAGAGTGTACAATGAAATACTGCCTTTCATTATAGGCTTCGTAGTTCTCGGGAATATAGACACAGAAGATACCTACACCTCACCTATTTCAAACATCTGTTATTTGTTGTAGTATTTCCCTGCGCGTTAAGGTATTTCTCCTTTTAGGCATTACCTATTGCTACATATAAACCGTCATTTGCCCTTAGACGCCTTATCCAGTCAATAAGAGGTAGCAATTTTGAAAAGGAGACTTTACATTAGTAAAAACTATGTTACCAGTAACATCATTTCTCTTCCGTTCTCTATAGAATCTCCCTCAACATCTGTATCGTTGACCCATATCTTCACGGGCATCGTAAATCCGCCATGAAAGAAGTTTAGCGGCAGAATGGGCATACAGATTTATATCGCCTCCATAACTTCGTCACCCGACGAAAAGTGGGATTCAGGTGCTGCTTCACCACAAAAATGAAAACCACTTTGAGTTAGCTGTACAGTGTCCGCTCCACTCGGTACCAAGGTTATGAATGCATTGGATTGTTTTCCCAACTGTATGAGAGCAGTTATTCTTCATCAACAAAATTACACGTTTGGAAAGCTTTCCTCTCCGTTCTCATTTTGGATTTCAGATCTCCTAATTGCTGTCAGTGGCTGCGACTGTTCACTGTTAGACATTAGGTAATGTAATGAATTATCCGTGACCCTTCCGTTAATCAAAATACTGTCATCATAAACTTGCTGCAGATAAAGTGGATGGTTCCCACATCCAGTTCTTCCGCTTACTCCGTGGTTCGTAGTGGTGGACCTCATTGTCATCGCCGGCCGGTGTGGACGAGCGGTTCTAGGCGCTTGAGTCTGGAATCGCGCGACTGCTACGATCGCAGGTTCGAATCCTACCTCGGGCATGGATGTGTGTGATGTCCTTAGGTTAGTTAGGTTTAAGTAGTTCTAAGTTCTAAGGAACTGATGACCTCAGATGTTAAGTCCCATAGTGCTCAGAGCCATTTGAACCATTTTATTCAGTATTATCAACAGTCCTTAAGCTTTCGAGAAAGTATTCTCCTTACTCTTAAAATGCCTTAAACGTGACTTTCATATTTCCAATCGCTCCTGTTTGTATTTGTGTTTCATTTCACATAGTACCAAACGAGCACCAACTTTTCTACAGTTCAGAGTTTCGCGGATGACTGCAAATTTTGAATCGTGAAAAAGTGTTTAACCCATGCCTAATAGTATCAGTTCTGTAGCGACGATAACGGTAATAGAAAAATCATTCGTTGAGCTATCTAGATGTTCCTGCCGATTTTCTAAATGGATGATCTGCCCAAAGCCTCTTCGCTCCATATAACTTTGGTGCATTCAGACAATGAGGAACTCATAATTAAATGCTCTGAAGTCACGAGTAGAGCTACTGACCGAAAATAGCAGTGAGGTTAAGGCATTTCACTGAGCGAGTTCTGCCAACCTACGAGGCAGAAAACAGTTGTCCTTACTTTTTAACTTGTCCTCGTAATTTGCTGTCCATGTACATCACATGTGCCAATCGGATAGTTTCTTCGTGGTGCGTCGTTTGTTTTGTCTTAGAGTATATCCTTAGAAAGATATGCATAAAAGTAAGGAACTGTTCGAAGCTATGTCACTGTTTTGTGGTGCTACATAAAATGTGGATTCGTAATGAAAAAAAAAAAACAGTATTAAGATGCTCGAAATGTATTTAACAGTGGTAGATATTAATGAGTTTGTGGATATAATTTTTATATGTGACTATGTGAAGAATAATGGACGCGTGGTAGCATAGCCGTATCCGATTGGTAGAATACAGCCGGCTCATCCAACATTTGCTCCAGTTCAAAACTGCTTTGGTAAGGCATTATACGTAGCGCACAAACAGTGTATCGAAATAGACCGAAATCAGCTTATACACGTTACCAGGAAGAACGCCTTCTACAGTTAGTTGAATATCGTCCAGACATACATGGCACACCACTGTAGCATATGATACATCTCACAGTAGCCCTTTGAAAGTACTTCACAGTTGTTTCATGCACAGTATCATCTTCTACCTGCGGATCATCAACCACTGTTGAATTTTGTTCACGTTATGTTGCTCAAACTACCGAGCCACAGTTAGCTGTTTTTGGTCCTGTATACAGGTAAAGTAACTTTTAAAAGATATGGAGTTCTAGACTCTTACAGGAAACAGAATTGGACGGATGCAAAACCTCATGGTAACATCGAGATTCGCCACCAGCAATACAATCTCGCCACTCGCCTTAAGGCTGCTGTCAACAAGTACTTCACTGTTATACCTGTTATTTGACATGCTCTTACAAACAAGGCAAACAAAGCAGTGTATGAGTGATGAAGATTCAACATATTTCAGTCTTTGTTTGAAGTAGACTACAGGGTATCCAACACGACAGATGAACACCTGGGACAAAAAACCACAGGCATGGCTTATTAAATTATTTCTTATACATCCATCGTATTTTTACATAATATACGCACAAAAATTATAAGCACCTACAACACAAAAATACCTTCTGTCACGACGCTTTGTGCATCTACTCCGGTAAATAACGGTAAACTTACTGCAGACTTGTGGACTCGTGTCATTACTCCTGCCTTACTACACCCCCAATCACACTATGGAGTACAATACCCTACCCAGTGTATTACTTCAAGGAGTTATGGACAAAGACACAAAGTTTACTCACTGTTTTTGCCTGGTTTCATCTTCAAATAGTTCCAAACTATCTCCCATGTTCTAAATAAGTGCTTATGTCAAATGGACTGTATGGTTCCAGAGACCTTTCCCAATCTGCAACATTTATGTTGTACATACGGAGAGCGAAGCGACGAATGAAAATTTGTACCCAGGCCAAGGTTCAATCCTGTATCTCCTGATCACCACGCAGTTGCGCTAACCACTACGTCATAATAGCACAGTGGCTTTCACCAACTGTGAAGATCGCTCCAGCACGGGGCACTCCAACTGTACTGGAATAGCACCTCAGCATGGAACGAAACCTGCCATCCTCGCTGTAACTCAGGTATAGGTACTTTAATCAAACTCAACTATATGGTTCCAAAGACATTTTCAAGTCTCAAACATCTATGGCGTATATTTGCAGATTGAAGCGACTAATGAGAAGCTGCACCAAGAGCAGTTTTAGAACCCAGCGTTGGTACAAATTTTATTCTGTCTGAGTGTTTGACGTGAAAAGCATTCTCTAGTGACTATCCTTTATATTTGACATATTTTTAATTTACTCATTTATTTACCCTGGTAAGGGACCATCAGGCCACTTCTTACATCTAAACATATGTTCTGCACACTTCACTATATTTTCACATAACGGCACATAATTATAGAAAGACTTCATCTCAATAAGGGATACAATGCTTAGAAGTAATTATATCATCAATGAACCATGGACCTTGTCGAGGTGGGATTTCTTGTGACCTCAATGATACAAGCAGGTGTACTTGTTCGTGCAAGCATGACGAAATTGTGAATGTGGTGATACCAGGATAACACGCGGTTCCTGAAGATTAGCAGCAACCTCTTCTGTAGACGCAGGTGCAGCAGTCTGAATCATTGATTGATTCGGACTTCTAACATTAGTCAACGTTGCATTGCTGTGCTAGAACTGCTAATTGCTGAAAAAAGGAGAAACTGTAGCCATTATTTTCTTCCGAAGGGATTTTGACTTTACTGTGTGGCTTAATGACGATGTTATCCTCTTGAGTGAAATATCCCTGAGATACAGTAGTCCCCGTTCGTTGAATCTCCGAGAAGGACTACTCAGAATGATGTCGTCATGAGGAAAACAAAACTGGCAGTTTGCGTGTCAGCGTGTGGAATGTAGCATAACTTAATCAGGTAGGTAGGTTAGAGAATCGAAAAAGAGAAACCGACAGGTTGAAGTTAAATATTGTGAGAATTGCGAAGTGGTAGGACTTGCTGGACATTTGGTCAGAGCAGTAAACATTTATCAATACAAAATCAAATAGAGTTAACGCAAGAGTTGGTCTAGTAATGTATATAGGATGCGGGTAATCTACTATGAACAGCATAGTGGACTCATTATCATAGGCAACATACACTTCAAGGCAATGCCCTATAGTAGTGCTAGTTTATATGCAATATGTCTCCGCATACACTGAAATGATTAAAAGAATTTATGTTGAGGTAAAGGAAATTTATAAATACATGAAGGGAGACGAAAATTGATTTGAGATGTGAGACATGAACTGAGTAGTAGGAAAAGGATGAGAAGGAAAAATTGTACGATAGCATGAGGGTGGGGGGAGAAGAGGGTGCAAAAGTTAAAGAGTAAGCGGCCTGGTAGAACTTTACGCAGCGCATATTTTAATCATCTCTAAAACTTGGCTTAAGTATCATACAGGGAGGTTGAGTTTGTGGAAGAGATCTAGGGATACTGAAAGGTTACAAAGATTGCGGAACCAGATTTTAAACTGTTAGACATTTCCAGGGGAGATGGGAACTCCGATCATATTTTATTGGACAAGAGAACCGAAGAGATTTGCAAACAGAAGGGGAAATAAAGAGATGGAACCCGGGTAAACTGAAGGAACCTACGACCATCACAGAACATTAAACTGAAACAGAGGAAAGGAATACAACAGAATCTCTTCTAGCTTCTGATTAGCTTTGAGATATGTGTCATGAATGGCTCCAAGAAACCTCACCCAGTCCTCTCGCTGGTGGATTCCGCTTTGAACCTTATCCTAAATATATTGCATTGCGAATCATGCTCTAGACACCGTTCCAGATATAATGAGTGGTGGGTCCACCAGCAGGAGGACTGGGTCGGGTTTATTGGGGTCATCAACAACACACACAGTGGTTGGTTGGTTGGTTGTTTGGGGAAGGAGACCAGACAGCGTGGTCATCGGTCTCATCGGATTAGGGAAGGATGGGGAAGGAAGTCGGCCGTGCCCTTTCAGAGGATCCATCCCGGAATTTGCCTGGAGTGATTTAGGGAAATCACGGAAAACCCAAATCAGGATGGCCGGACGTGGGATTGAATCGTCGTCCTCCCGAATGCGAGTCCAGTGTCTAATCACTGCGCCACCTCGCTCGGTCACACACAGTGACACAAACACACAAAAAGCAGAGCAAATGCATTGCATCTGTAGAATATTTGGTTGTGGGTGACAGTGTATTCGAATACAGTGCTATACTATACCATTAGTCTAACGTGCTCCTTGTACATAAGAATCATAATCACTGAAGACTGCCTTCGATACTTCGATCGGGAATCTAGCACACAAAATTAGGATGATCATGTGCAGGCACTGTGGATCTTTAAGAGCATAAGATGAGGTGGCGAAGCAGTATGTCTTGGTTTGTTGTTATTACTAGAGAATCTAGACGATATCGTTACGGAATATCGGAATACAAGTTGGGTCAAAGAAGCAATGCTCTTTATCAGGATGAATTTAAATGTACGTACATCCCCTACAGCATCGTTTTGCGAAGAGGTTTTCGCCAGATGCGGGGATGTAGCTATTGAAATCGAGACTTCGCTAATTGCAACGTGCATACAGAGTCACTATATGTATGTGTGTAGTGCTGTCAGCTGCAGACGGTTGCGGTTCGAATGCGTAAGTTGCTAACTTTTCATATTTCCAGGGGTGCGTACTCTGTACGCACGGAGGAAGGAAACTCTCACGTTCCAGGATGCTAAGTGCAGTCGGCACGCTGTCAGCTAACAAATAATTATTACTAGGACAAAAAAGTACCCTAAATCTTAAGTTTGCGGGTTCTTGGCGCGGTTGTGGGGATGTATCAGGGTTGGAAGGTGTAAACAAAAATAGCGAAGCTTATCTGCTAAGCAATAAGATCATATACTTATGGGAAAAAGTGAACAGCAGCAGAAATAAACTCTGTACACATGTTAACTTCCTGTTGCAGACCCCTACACGGTAGAGTTGAAATCAGATGAAGGTGTAGAACTGTGCCAGACTGTGAGTTTCCATCAGGTGCACGGCACTGTCTGCATACAAGCTCTCAGATGTGTTGTAGCAGTACACAGATTTGTTTCCAGACTATCAGTTTCCAATCTGAATGACTCATTGAGTCTCATCTGGATACGAGGCTATTGTTACTCTATTTTTCGTGATCTTTCTACCAAAGGCGGATTTATGTAGACCATCGGGAATAGGTCACGCAGTATCCTCATAAAATCAAGCAGCGCATAGGTATGCCAGCAATAAGACCACACATACTGAAAAATATCGAAATAATGTGAAAACATAACACAAAATCGGTAAAAATCATGGAGAACCTAGTATAATTACGACAAATTGATGAGAAATATCTAAAATTGTGGAAACAGAACGAAATTTGTAAAATCGCGAAAAAGCTTGCTAAATTATCTAAATTTGTTGAGCACGCATAAAATGAGACTAAAAGTACCATGAAATGCGGGGAATTACCCTTCCCCTGTAAACTAAGAAGGTTTCCGTAACACATTCTTCAATAGAGGTGACATAAGCGTTACGCAGATCTCCTATATTAAAACAGTCGAAAAATATGTATCCCAATCCGTAACTGTGTTCTCACACATGCAGTTCACCATAGATATAACCGAATTATGGTTGGTTCTCAGAAGCAATGTTATTCCTTAAGTATTAACAGGAAGAATCAATTCGTTTATCAGACTTAAGCCATTCCCTGTAGTGTTTTGTAGAAGAGTGGACCGATGCCATGTGTATCACGTCTAATAGCGTGAGGGTCGGGTGTACACGAGATATGGTGTTAGGACGACATTTCTATAATATCCCACATGTGAGTAAATTTACCTAACATCAGACCAGGACTTCTTTGTGTAACAGGTATGCTACCAGAGCCGCGGAGATGCTACTGTAAACAGCAATACGACTGTTACATCTCCTATACCTACTAATTGTGGTGTTTGCTCCCTCTTAAAAGTTGCTGCTTCTTCGTTACATTTTCGTGCAGCTGAGCGTGGGTGGTGCCTCAGTGTATTAGCTATCGAACATATTCATGTCAGTTTTCCCTTGCTCCATTTCCTAGTGAGACATAGACGCATCCATCGAAACAGATTATACTGCCAACAATAAGCACAACTGATGCGGGAAGTGTCATACGTTTCCGAATGAAAAAGACGTATAAAATGCATTAATTTACGAGTAATAAGAGACAGAACAACAGTCTACTGACTTCTTTGTACTTGGTGTATAAGCAGCTCGAGCGGCAGGTACACACTGACTATGCCTTCGTAGGACACCAGAATATTGTAGAAGGTAGTAGTTTCATCATTTTAATGTTTGTCACTATAGTGATTGGGTAGGAAACTTGCAGGGTGGTTGTAAATCTAGTCTGATGCTGGACAAATGTTCCTGCGTTACAGTATTAAGAGCGTTGCATTCTACATGACTACTACTTCGATAATAATATGGCTTTAACGATATAGCATTTTTAGTTGCAGAACTTTATAGGGCAGAGAGAGTGTTTCCGTGAACAGTTCAGTGATAGGTTTGTTCTTACCAGAATCGAAATAAAACCAATACCGACAATGATAGTTCAGCTATACATGACGACATTGCAAGTTGAAGATGAAGAGACAGAAAAAGTATACGAAGATACTGAAAAGATAATACAGCACATAAATGAAGATGACAGTCTAAAAGTCACTGGGGACTGGAACGCAATTGTAGGGGAAGGAATAGAAGATAAGGTTACACGAGAACATGGCACTGGGAAAAGGGGTAAGTGAAGAGAAAGACTAACTGAGTTCAGTAAGTTGTGTAATGAATTTCAGCTAGTAATAGCGAATACTCGGTTTGAGAATCACAAGAGAGAAGGTCGGGTGATGTGAAAGGATTTCAGTTACATTACATCATGGTGATACAAAGATTCAGAAATCAGAGACTGGATGTAAGGTGTACCCAGGAGCAGATATAGACTCAGAACACTACGTAGTAGTGGTGAAGAGCAGGTTGAAAATTGAGAGATTAGTCAAGAAGAATCAATATGCAACGAAGTGGGATACAGAAATACTAAGGATTGACGAGTTAGACTTCAAGTTCTCTACGATGTAGATACAGCAGTAAGGAATAGCTCACTAGGCACTACAGTTGAAGAGGACTGCACATCTCTTAAAACGGAAATCACAGAAGTAGAAAAGGAAAACGTGGGTAAAAAGAAAGTAATTGCGAAAAAACCGAAGGTAACAGAAGAAATACTTCAGATGATCGATGAAAGAACGAGGTAGAAAAATGTTCAGGTAATTCAGGAATACAGAAATAAAAATCGGTGAGGAATGAAATAAATAGTAAGTGCAAGGAAGCGAAGACGAAATAGCTGCATGAAAAATGTGAAGAAATCGAAAAAGGTAAGTTTGTCCGAAGGAATGACTCATCATATACGATATATCATCTGACTTAAGGAAAAGTATCGTGCGCACAATTCCGAAGGATGCGAGAGCTGACAGGTGCGACATTTATCGCACAATGCGCTGAACAGCTCAAACATCCAAGTTGCTGACATGAATAATATGCAGAAGAATGAAAAAGAAAACTGACGATGTGTTAGATGACTATCAGTTTGGTTTTAGGAAAGGCTAAGGCACCAGACAGTCAGTTCTGACATTGCGGTTGGTAATGGAAGCAAGAAGAAAGAAAAATCAAGACCAGTTCACAGGATCCGTCGACCTGGGAAAAGGGTTCACAATGTAAAATCGTGCAAAATATTCTAAATTCGAAGGAAAGTAGGCGTAAGCTTTAGGCAGAGTGGATAACCAAGAACGAAGTGCTCGGATTGAAAAGGGTGTAAGACAGGGTTGTAGTCTTTCCCCCATTCTCTTCAGTCTATACGTAGAAGAACCAATGATGGAAATAAAAGAAAGGTTCTGGAGTGGATTTAAAATTCTACGTGAAAAGATATCAATGATACGATTTGCTGATTTCATAGCCATCCTGAGTGACGGTGTACGAGGTTGGCATGATCTCCTGAATGAACAATCTACTGAGTACAGAATATGAACTGAGAGTAAAAGGAAGAAAGACGGAAGTAATGGAAAGTAGCATAAACCAGAACGGCGAGAAACTTAACACGACGATTGATGGCCACAAAGTAAATGAATTAAAGAATTCTACTACCTAGGCAGCAAAACAAACAGTGGCTTCAAATGGTTCAAATGGCTCTCAGCACTATGGGACTTATCATCTGTAGTCATCAGTCCCCTAGAACTTAGAACTACTTAAACCTAACTAACCTGAGGACATCACACACATCCATGCCCGAGGCAGGATTCGAACCTGCGACCGTAGCAGTCGCGCGGTTCCGGACTGAGCACCTAGAACCGCTAGGCCACCGCGGCCGGCAAACAAACAATGGCGGAGGGAAAAAGGGGGATATCAAAAGCAGACTAATACTTCCCAAGAGAAGGGGCGCACAGCACTATATGGCAGTGAAACATGGACTATAGGAAAATCGGAACGGAAGAGAAATAAGCAACTGAGATGTGGTGCTGCGTGCCAGTGTTGAAATTAGACACACAGATAACGAGAAGATTCTCCGTAGAATCTTTGAGGGCAGTAGTATATGTGAAACACTGACAGAAAGAATGGACACGACGGTAGGAGATATGTTAAGACATCATCTTCCTTGGTACTAGAGGGAACTGTAGGGAAATCGGGGAAAACAGGTAATGGAATACTTCCAGAAACTAATTGCGGTCGTAGGCTGCATGTGCTATTCTGAAATGAAGAGGTTGGCGCAAAAGTGGAAATCGTGGAGGAAAGAAAAGAAAAATCTCGCGTTTCTGATATTTATGGGAATCGGTTATAAGTTCTGATCTCCTTCGCTCCCCTCGCCTGTCCATCTCTTCCTGCTCCTCATTATGTTCATCTCCTTCTCCGCCTGTACCTCTGTGTCCGTCACCACCTCACCCTCTGTCTGTCCTTCTTCTCCTCCCCATCTCCTCCTGCCACTACCTCTGCCCCTTTCTCCACTGACCACCTCATTCCTCTCCCTCTGTCCATATTCTCCTCTCTCTCTCTCTCTCTCTCTCTATCTCCTCCTGCCTCCTCTATCTAATACTCTCTCTGTCAATCATGTTCTCCCTCCTTTTATTGTTCTTCTTCTCCTTCCCCTCTCTCTCCGTCTTCTCCTGCCTTTCCGCGTTCTGCCTCCATATCGTCCCAACCCTCTGTTCATCTCCTCAACCATTGTCTCTCTCTCTGACCTCGAGCCTCAAATTTGGTTATTCTGTTTTCAGATTACATAGTATTACTCCAGTCGTAAGCCAACAAGCCATAAATACAACTTCCTAGTTGGCAAATACTGTTTCAGCTGGTTCACCTGGCTCTAAGCAGTATAGAACTTAACATCTGAGGTCATCAGTCCCCAAGACTTAGAACTACTTAAACCTAACTAGCGTAATGACATCCCACACATCCATGCCCGAGGCAGAATTCGAACCTGCGACCGTAGCAGCCGCGTGGTTCCGGACTGAAGCGCCCAGAACCGCTCGGGGACAGCGGCCGGAGATACTGTTTCACTATTATACATTTTTGTATATATTTTTATGTATTGTGTATATTAATAGTTGCTGTTGTTGTTGTGGTCTTCAGTCCTGATACTGGTTTGATGCAGCTCTCCAGGCTACCCTATCCTGTGCACGCTTCTTCATCTGATGTAGCCTAAATCCGTCACAGTGTTAGAATGATGTGTAAAAGTTTAAGGTCAATCGGTCAAGAACATTTACAGATTTTTGGTAAAAACATGTCCCCTTTGTATATTATATATTTATTTGCACATTAAAAATGCGTATTAAAAATAGGTCTCTACAAACAGTCGCGTATTCTGTTGCAGTCTTCGTTATTTTTTCATATATATATATTGTGTGATGCCCTAGTAGGTGTATAAAAACACGCTCGTACTCGATTGCAACTTTGTGTCAAAATTTCAAAGTAATCGCCGAAGAATTTTTGGAGATACACGATTATAGACAAGCAAACATTTACATTTTTATTTATATGGGCTAGCTATGGGCATCCTTTTTTTGTGAGCCTAATTTGCTGCATTTATCTTAATTCATTTTATGTGTTTGCATTCACTCAAATTATGATGTTACCTGACAATCTGTAGTTGTACGTGTGCGCAGTACTATACAAAACAAGAGACGGGGAAGAGAGAGAGGTAGAGAGAGGTAGGGAGAGCATTTCGCTGGCACATAAGGAAACGCCGTGTTTTGCCACCCGTGTTTCAGGCCGTTGCGCCTCTTCCACTTGAACCGGTATCCCATTGATAAGAGAGGGGCAATTCAGAAAATTGAGCCGTCAAGATGTTGTCAGGGACATAACGCAGCACGCAAACAAGAGCGGTATTTCATGTCAACCGCGATACGGCGGCCCAGATAGGCGCGCGGGCCGCCTGCATTAGGCGGCACGGCATCTGGCGTGACTGACGGCCGCGGCGAGACCGCGCACCGTGCGCCGTACCGGCGCTGTTTCGCACAGCGGCGGGAGCTCAGCTCAAAAATTACCCTGCGTGCTTTGCATCTGACGCCATTTTTTAACTGTATCGTCACTTATGCAACGAGTTTCTTGCAACTATGGGGGACACTGGCTGTGAAGGAAAAAACATAGCATATCTGCTAACGAACGGAGTTTTTTCAGGAAAAAATGCGGTGTATGTTTTCGTTTTGCAAAAATGAGAAGCAAACATAGTTAACCAGGAGTATTTTGAAATGAACGTGCATCACAGTATGCAAACAGTATTGTTTTGTGGCGCTTGTAACACTTTTAGTACGGCGTCGACCTCTGCGCCTCATACTCAACCAGCTAACCGAGCAACAAATCTCGTCAGAAGTGGTGTCAGTTAGTTCACTTGACAACTTTACCCTATCAAGTAAAGATCAACATTCTTAACTGTAATAATAACGATCTCAGTGCTATCCGAAACAACGACGTGTGCGTACTGACGTAAAACACGAAGTAACCTTTACTGATTTAGTGTCATTTAATGATAAGCCAGAATTACCATGAGTGAAACGACGTAATAAAGCCATACCAACTGACAACAAAAAATGGTTAAAATGGCTCTAAGCACTATGACACTTAACATCTCAGGTCATCAGTCCCCTAGACTTAGAACTACTTAACCCTAACTATCCTAAGGACGTCACACACATCCATGCCCGAGGCAGGATTCAAACCTGCGACCGTAGCAGCAGCGCAGATGTATACAGAAGCACCTAGAACCTCTCGGCCACAGCGACCGGTGTAAAAACAAAGCTTAGTGATGCTCAGCCTAGTCTCCGATATACCACGACTCGTAAACAAGCCTCAAAGCAACCGGAACATGGAGGTAACATCTAACTTCAATTGACTTAAAAATTACAAAAATTCATAATTCATAAACTAATCACCTTTTCTCAACTCTTTACCTTTCCTTACCTTATTAGAAGTCTCAGGCGATGTAGAATGACGTAAAACGTTCACTTTCCCTCATACTTGCTATATTGAGGATTATTCGACATAAATACGAATTATATTACGGCATAAATAACTTATTCAAAAACCCAACTGATTCGCACCTTTGTCGGGTTCAAAACCCCAAATGGTTCAAATGGCTCTGAGCACTATGGGACTCAACTGCTGAGGTCATTAGTCCCCTAGAACTTAGAACTAGTTAAACCTAACTAACCTAAGGACATCACACACATCCATGCCCGAGGCAGGATTCGAACCTGCGACCGTAGCGGTCTCGCGGTTCCAGACTGCAGCGCCAGTACCGCGCGGCCACTTCGGCCGGCTGAAAACCCCACCCACTGTTAAATTAATGAGACAACACGCAAAACAAAACAGGTTTGAGAAACAGACAATAAAATATCAATGTTTTCAAGATCACCCCGTACAATACGCTAATGTATTACTTATAAAAGACTTTGTGAAACCGTTTCTCCATATGCACCCATGCTGTAAGGTGTGATTTACGTATAAAACTTTACTTATCATTTGCTCAAAATGGCTCTGAGCGCTATGGGACTTAATATCTGGGGTCATCAGTCCACTAGAACTTAGAATTACTTTAACCTAAACAACCTAAGGACATCACACACATGCATGCCAGAGGCAGGATTCGAACCTGCGACCGTAACGGCCGTGCGGTTCCAGATTAGAACCGCTCGGCCACACCGGCCGGCTTATCATTTGTACTTGGAACTAACATTGTAAACGGCTAGTTGACTTGGTCAGTTTCAAAGGCCCTTAAGCATTTCCAAGGCGAGAAACAGTTGCGAATGTACTTAAGAGCACACGGATGTGCGCCAGTCTCTGTAAAACAATACTACGCAATACTAACTAAAGTGTTACAATGTACAAGTCGGTTAGTTATCAAACTACCAACCAATAAAGCGTCGTGTCTACTAGAAGAAAAGGCATTTGCATATTACTTAAACAACACAATCAGTTACCAACTGAAAACTTGGGATATTTATGAACCTAAGAGAGGAGCAATATGAAAGAGACGGCGCTACTAAACCTAATTACTAACCTTGCTTTCACATATGTTGCCACCCAGGCATCCTGTGACATCACGACTTGGTCGTACTAATCTCTTGTCTAATGAGGGCCCGGATGATATCCAGACAAGAACGCTGATTGCAGCTTACGCGGTAAGCGATTGAACTCACATCATGAGTCAGCGTTTTTTATCTAAAATGATACTTTGGTTCCGCCGCGTGAAGAACACTACCAGGACATCTCAGGAAATATCTGGTAACTATACTATAAACGGCTTTTAATTTTTCGTCTCAGGAAAAAAGAATTGCAAAATGTACTCGTACCGCACATGACACTATTCACACCCAGGACACACCATGTTAATGCCGTGAAACAGCCCGCTCTACCCTCGATAAAGTCTTCAGCTAGGCGGAAAGAAAGTTCACAAGGTTATTCATATCCTAGTGAAGGCACCCAATGACGGTTACATCGCGCAGAGTTACCAAGCTCCGGAGATACTGATCGCGTTGCCAAACACTGTTCCGGACAGTTCCTACGCATTTTCTATGGGGTGATTGCACGAGCCAGTCGAAATGTGACAGTCTGTCTGACTGTGAAAACTACGAAGATATCGTACAGTCTCCGGTCAAAAGTGTGCGGACACCCCTGTGTAATGCGTAATTGACCACTAGATGTCACGAGAGGCGAATCCGCCAATGTAAAAGGACTCGGGGAGTATTGTATTGTCAGTAGAGAAGCAGTGACTTCGTACGCATACTACTGATTGCATGTCGCATGAGTAACAAATGCATCAAGGACATTTCACCTCTTCTAAAGCAGACTGATGGTGACGTTACTGTGTAGTGGAAACGCGATGGAAGAAACACGGGTAAACCAAAATCAGTCAGACTTCGTATACTGACGGACAGGGACTCTTTTGCGTCGCGAAGGGAGGTTGTAAAAAACCGCTCAAAATCAGCGGAAAGACTATTACTAGCAGACCAGCCAGTACAGTGACGGTGAACATGGAGTTGAATAGAATGGGGTACAATGATCGAGCAACTTCTAATATGTGACTCATGTCTATTGTCAACGCTGATCGGCACACAAGTTGGCATAAACACTGACGCCGTAGGACAGTGGATCGCTGGAAACGATTGATTTTGAGTGGTGAATCACATTGTACTTTGCCTCAATCCGATGGAAGGTTTTGTGTTTAAAGAATGGATCCTGAACGGTGACCTGCCGTCATGTAGAGTGCCAACAGTGAATTATGAAGCAGGTAATATTATGGTATGGGCGTGTTTTCCGTGGCTGGGATTCGGTCGTCTAACTCTGTTTATGAAAACGCTAAATGCGGAGGAATATGGACTCATTTGACGGCACTAAGTACTGTGTACATTCCAGAGACAATGTATCCGAATGACAGTGCACTCTGTCGTAAATGAGTGTCAGTGAGGCTAGGGTTTCTGGAGGCAAACATTCCTGCCCGAAGTCCCAACCTGATCCTAATGGAACACCTCTGAGGTGAGTTACAACGTCGACTCCAGTCCAGATCCCTGCGTCCAATGTCACTACCTTTTCTGGTATCGGCTCATGTCAAAAAATCAGCTGCCATTCCTCCACAGATATTCAGACACTTTCCTGAAAGTGTCCCCAACAAAGTAGACCTAAAGGCGAAAGGTGAAGACAGCCCATATTTGGTTTTTGGACCATCAATCTTCTAAGTGGTTTGATGCAGCCCGCCACGAATTGCCCTCTTGTGTCAACCTCTTCATCTCAGAGTTGCACTTGCAACCTGCGTCCACCCGTCAGAGGTTCAAGTCCTCCCTTGGGCCTGGGTGTGTGTGTGTTATCCTCAGTGTAAGTTATTTTAAGTTAGATTAAGTAGTGCGTAAGCTTAGGGACCGATGACCGCAGCAGTTTGGTCCCATAAGACTTTACGAAAAACTTCCAAATTTTGCAACCTACGTCCTCAATTATTTGCCGTATATGTTCCAGTCTCAGTCTTCTTCTACAGTTTTTGCCCTCTACAGTTCGCTCTAGTACCATGGAAGTTATTTACTGATGTCTTAACTGATGTGTTATCATCATGTTCCTTCACCTTGTCAGTGTTCTCCACACATGCCTTTCCTCTCCTATTCTGCGCAGAACGTCCTCATTCCTTACCTTATCAGTATTCCTAATTTTCTACATTCGCCTTCTGCACCACATCTCAAATGCTTCTATTCTCTTCTGTTCCGGTGTTCTCAAAGTCCATGTCTCACTGCTATACAATGCTGTGCTCCAAACGAACATTCTCAGAAATTTCTTCCTCAGATTAAGCCCATATTAATGCCCTCAAACGCCTGGATACTTTTGATCAGGTAGTGTATTAGTGCAACCCTGTGAATAGGTTTCTCGACCTCTTTTAAGATGGGAGTGACCATAGTATACTCATCGTAAAGATACAGATCGAAGGACTACTCTTAGTGACCAAGAAAATTGAAATATAGATCCTAGTTACGTTCACTGTAAGCTGAGTGAGTGGAACCCCTGTCATGGTGCGAAAAATACCTGTAAAACACTACAGACGGCATCCAGCCGCAACTACGCCCTAAAAGGTCTAAACGTTAAACTCCTCATTGGACAACCAGGCATTCGACATCTTGAATCAAGTGAAAAGAGGCAAAAATTGTGACTCTTTGCACAACAATACAGGCTGTTTCATTACATGCAGTTTCAAGTCATTAAGCCTGATGTGTCGCTGTGAGCAGTAGCCTTTTGTGAGATACGCGACTCAATACGTCCATTGTGTGGAGTGCCTTTCGCAACGTTCGCTGGAAAACTGGTGGAGATGGGCCTCCATTCATTCAGAGCACCGATTCCTGTTGGGTTTAAAGCCGACTGTCAGTGACAAGACGTGAAAATCTTCTCCGTTACCAGTGGATTAGCATTTCTTTCGACCACTGCTTTTACGCCATGCTATTCGGCAAAGAGAGAGACACTATTTCTTGAAGACAGGTGTTGATCAGTCCACGTTCAAACACCAGCAAACAGAGCAACTTCACTTAAAGTGTGATCGTGGGCACGTGCAAACGCGATTGCTCCCCTCTGTTAAACCATCACGTTTCCACAACGCCACGTCTTACTGCGCTGTCCACAGAGCCGACCGCTATTACTCGCGTTAGTAGTGGGGGCCCCATAACCGCTTCATATCAGTTGTTCACCATCTACAGTGTTCTAAAACAACCACTGGGCTGTTTTATGGGGTAAGTGATATTTTATCAGGTGCGCTTTTTTATAAGATTAATTTTCAAAATAATTACGATAAAGTAAGTCTTTCATTAGAAGGTACTTGTGAGTTATCATTGTCATAGTTCGATATACAGCAGTCGACTTCTCGACTCATTATGGACAGAATTTATGTCTCCTTTTCGTTTGCAGTTTCTACATGAGATGTGGAAGAAAAATGATTAGTTCGACAAGGCATTAGACTTCCCTCAAAATTATCCCTCCGTTCTCAGCTGCTGTTGTTTTATTGTTTCGAGTCCGATGTGGGAAGATAATGAATTTGTTACTGCACGAGCTATCTGAAATGCAGCTACTTGTGGAGGAACGGTGTGGCTGTAATTATCCTATTCCAACGAAAATTGGTAGATACGCTAATGCATTAATGCCAGAAAGACATTAGCTCCAATTTTGGCACACAGGTGCAAATTTGTCGCTTTAAACTGCATGACATTATGACATCATGACACCCTTGCTGCCATCTGACAAACCATAACTTAAGTGAATAGCATGGCTATCGAGAAGAGGTACCGTGCACTGTTGGTGAAACTGTTTTATGTGAACAGCAGCAATCACAATGCTGGAGTCACAGAATATTGTCGACTGAAAAGTTTTAGGAGAGGCTCGATGTCATCAAGTGATTTAAAGAAGATAATAAATAAATTCGAAAACATGACTAAGATTGGTGTGGCGCCTGGAAGAGTAAGGCGTCCTATCCCGGTGGAAGTTACTGATGAGATTGCTGTGGTTGTAGTTGGCCATGCAGCACTTGCCCCAGGCACGGCTAGTGGTCCTGCAGTCTCACTAGAATTTTCCATCCCACAGCGTACAGTATGGAAAACTTTGCAGTCTATTTTACACTGGTACCCATACAATATCCGCACACTGCAGTAACTGAAACCTTATGATCTGCAGCAACGTTCTGAATTTGCTCTTTGGTTTCTGGCAGAGACAGACATTGATGATACGTGGTTGGGCTACATTCTAATGAGGCACATTTGGCATCAAAGGGTGCAGTGAATACACAGAACTGCCGCATTTGGGGAACTGCTAACCGCATATTGTGCGTGAAGAGCCATTGCACTTGCGCTATGTGACTGTGTAGTGTGGATTCACAAGCACCTTCATTCTCACCCCGTTCTTCCTCGAAGAGAATACGACTCGTGCATTAATAACGGAAGTCTCACACTGCACGATTAGTTTTTAGTTTCTATAATAGCTGGACTTCATTGAAGTTTTTTCTTTTCTATACTTTCCTTGCAACGCTTGGAGAAAGCTGTAAGTCAAGAAAGCTTGTATTTGCAGTATTTACAAGTTCCCTCCTCTCCAGCTTCCCGACGATGACAGCTGCTGCACCACTCTCTAGCCCACCTCTCCTTACCGTTGTATATGAAATAGTACACAACAAAACTGGTGACGAGATCTTTCTGTTTCCTCGTTTGGCAGTCATAAAGTCTCAATGACTTCTTACTTCACTCTCGTCTTTTTGGATGTTTTTATCTGTTGTGGGCTTGTATTCTGTGTTCCCCGTGTTGGCTTTGCTTGTACTGTGTGTATTCTAGGTTCTAAGGTTGTCGCTTTTGCACCCCATTTTTCTGTGCTTTCCACATCTTATTTGTGCTAACCATACCGTGTGTTCGTTAAGAGTGGGAACTGAAACGACAATGCCATCTAAATAAATCTAACAAAGAGAACCTTTTTCAGTTACTGCTCAAGAAAGCGCTGAAATACAGCGGGTTCAGAAGCCCTGCGAAACGGCAATCTCAGTAATTTGAAGAGACACAGATGACCATTAATGACAATGCATGGTTAGCCATGCGGTCTAACACACTGCTTTCCGGGTGGGAAGGCATGCCGGTCCCCGGCACGAATCCGCCCGGCGGATTAGTGTGCCGGCCAGTCTGTGGATGCCTTTTAAGGCGGTTTCCCATCTGCCTCGGCGAATGCGAGCTGGTTTCCCTCATTCCGCCTCAGTTACACTATGTCGGCGATTGCTGCGCACTGTCTCCACGTACGCGTACACTCTACCACACAAACATTAGGGTTACACTCGTCTGGTGTGAGACGTCCCCAGGGGGGTCCTCTGGAAGCCGAACGGCACATTAACCCTGGGTTCGGTGTGGGGCGGCGGTGGTGTGAGTTGACTACTGTACCCTGCTGTGGGGTTGTGAATCACTGAGGGCTATGGCGGGGACACAGCCTCTCTGTCGTTTCTAAGACCCCAGTTTCATACAATACAACGACAAATACCTGTTACAGCTGCTCATTACCCACATGAGATTGTTTATCAGCCCACTGATAAGCAAGCCAAGACAGATGACCTTCCTCGCCACCCTATTGGCCAACATTCAGCATCTGATGAGTTCTCAGCATCTTGTTGCTAACTGACATTCAAGACAGAAACGTTTTGCATAATTTTCCGATTAATCACTGGAAACCTACCCAGGCCTGCCTGATCTGCAGATTCTATTGCACCACAACTGCACTGGTTGGTCGTGTTCAGCCAGATAGATTCGTAGCTCTGTGGTTTGGTGATATCTTGCCCATCAGCAAGCCCCTGCAGTTCATCAAAGTAACATTTTGCTTTGTACCAATAATGACCAGTACAATGTGGTGCTTCCCCAGGCTCTCCAGCCTAACATTCTTCGTTTACTACACCACACCTCACTGGAATGCCATTGACACCAAGCAGTTGGTGAGACATCATGGTACTTGGCACAGTCTCGATGTGGATATTGAACATTTGACTTCTCTGTGCCAAGCCTGTGCTGAACATCAGTCATTTCTGCCTCAGCAGTTCTTTCAATGAGGTTGGAGTTTATGTGGAAGAGACCAAACAGCGAGGTCATTGGACTCGTCGGATTAGGGAAGGATGGGGAAGGAAGTAGGTCAGACCCTTTCAAAGGAAACATCTTGGCATCTGCCTGAAGTGATTTAGGGAGATCATGGTAAACCTAAATCAGGGTGGTCAGACGCAGGATTGAACTGTGGTCATCCAGAATTTGAGTCCAGTGTGCTAACCATTGCGCTACCTCGCTCAGCGTTCTTTGAATGGCCCAAACTTCAAGCACACTGGAAACGTTCGCTCTTGAATTTTATGGGTCAGCAGCATTGATGGTTTCTGAAAATTTCCCTCCATGGTTCCTATAGTGTACTAACGCCCATTCTAAAATCCAGGCCTTGTCGTCAGTCTTTTGCGTGAAGGGATTGCCTCAAGTTATAGTGACTGACAATGGACATCAGTTTGTTGCTGCCAAAATTGAGCAGTTTTTCACTGCCTCCAGCATCAGTCACATAGTGAGTCCACTATTCCACCTGCAATCCAACAGCGAAGCTGAAGGCTTTTTACAAACATTTAAGCAACAAATGGACAGCCTTCATGCTTCCCACGCATGGGATCAAGCCCTATTGCTCGTCTTGTCTTCATTCTGCTCCCAGCCAAACAATGAACCACAGCCAGTTTAGTTGTTATATGGATGGCGCAATGCACCTTGTTTCAGTTGCTGCACCCGACCCAGCATCCAGTCAGGTAAAGTAAGACAGCAACGATTTCATCTCTTAAAGATTTTATGATGGACGGAGGCACTGGGAGCGAGGCACCATTGTAGGATTTCTTGAACATTCTATGTGCTTACTACAGGGACTGAGAGGATTGTTAAGACGTCTCCAGAATCAAATTCGTCCATGTGAATTGTGTGATACTGCTACATGCTTCCAGATTACGTTCCTGCCTAGACGTGCGTCCAGACCACAGGTGCCCTGCACCCTCGATCTGGTCCTGGAGACAATGGAGGTCAATGCTCTTTCACGGTCAGGGACTGAGAGGATTGTTAAGACGTCTCCAGAATCAAATTCGTCCATGTGAATTGTGTGATACTGCTACATGCTTCCAGATTACGTTCCTGCCTAGACGTGCGTCCAGACCACAGGTGCCCTGCACCCTCGATCTGGTCCTGGAGACAATGGAGGTCAATGCTCTTTCACGGTCATCGCCTTCTTGACAGACACCATTACCTGGGGATGGGCTCCTCTTCCCGACGGCTGTGCTACAAACCACCTTGTATCGTTCTGCAGTTGTCAACATGCCTCTGTCTTCGTTTGCTGTTCCACTTCTGGATGTGGGTGTAAGCCCTCCACCCAGTTTCTCAGCCGGTGTTCCCGTTTCGGTTCAGAGAGTATTCTGGTGAATGGGTAGAAGCTCAGCATCAGCTTTCATTCCGGCTTCTCTCTCCTCATTGCCACACCTGTATACAGCCCCACCTGCCACGTCGTTCGCTCACTGACACTACACCGCGATCGTGAGGAGGTTTGGGACAGGGGGGAGGAATGTGGTATCGTAGATATCACCCTCAATGAAGTCTCTCACAGTATGAAATGCAGACCCACGTTTCTCACAGACGTCTACTGGGGTGCATGGGGACCCATCTGATCCAATGATGCCCCTGCGACATCCGACTGCCAGAGGTAGCTACAGAGCCCACTCCCAGTCGCAGTCTTCGACTGTCTTCTGTCTGAGTCGGTCTTCAACAGTTTGCTTGTGCATTAGTAGTGGGGGCCTCACATGCACAACGCTCTTCTGGTTTTTGTAATGTCTGGTTTTTGTAATAGCCACAGTGTGGCCCACCTCTCTTTGCGATTGCTTACGAAGAAGTACCCAAAAAATGCTACCTTCCAGGTGCATGGCCTGCAAGATCACCTGATCAGTATCCATCTGTCTTTTGGCGGTGGGGATATCTCCAGGAATGAAGTCTCTAACTGATCTGAACGCTAGTATACAGTAACAAGTTCCTCATATTCGACCTGAACTGCTGCGAGCAACTGTTGTTAACGTCGTTTAACAGATGCAGCATCTCAGTAAAGTCTCATGTATCCTTATTGAAGAAATTGTGAAAGCATCAGTTAATAGCGAAATCAACATCACATTTTTCTCACTTGCTTGACCTTTTCTCCTCACGTCCCGTACTTAACAATTACACATGGAAACATTTCTATAGGACTTTTTGTATTCACACCGTCAGCTCTGAAACTGGACGCCACAGCTGGAACTAATTCTTTCCAGCGTAAATCTGTCCCACCTTAATTCGTTAGTATATCTATGAAGTTTCAGTGTCACACGAAAGTTACATCCCACAGTGTGCTTCAATGAGTAGCTGTTAGTTACAACCACCAGATACAAAAAGTACAACTTCTAAATTATTTTGTTTGAAGTTGATGAATGGATCTGCATTTTCTGGAAAACGTTAAGAATGGAGTTATAAGGATTTTATACCGTTCTGTTAAGATCACAAATATTGACAGCTAAATTCAGTGAGCCACATTGCCGTCTGGGGAAACTTGGCTGAATCAGTCTCGTGATGAAATTCCTGTCAATACAGTTAGTGGTAGTAATTCACTTTCAGAAAAAAAGACGAATGCGCCTTGTAAGAAAAAAGTTCAAAATTACACTACTTGCCATTAAAATTGCTACACCACGAAGATGACGTGCTACAGACGCGAAACTTCACCGACAGGAAGGAGATGCTGTGATATGCAAATGATTACCTTTTCAGAGCATTCACACAAGGTTGGTGCCGATGGCGACACCTACAACGTGCTGACATGAGGAAAGTTTCCAACCGATTTCTCGTACACAAACAGCAGTTGACCGGCGCTGTCTGGTGAAACGTTGCTGTGATGCCTCATGTAAGGAGGAGAAATGCGTTTCATCACGTTTCCGGCTTTGATAAAGGTCGGATTGTAGCCTATCGCGATTGCGGTTTATCGTATCGCGACATTGCTGCTCGCGTTGATCAAGATCTAATGACTGTTAGCAGAATAGGGAATCGGTGGGTTGAGGAGGGTAATACGGCACGCCGTGCTGGATCCCAACGGCCTCCTATCACTAGCAGTCGAGATGGCAGGTATCTTATCCGCATGGCTGTAACGGATCGTGCAGCCACGTCTCGATCCCTGAGTCAACAGGTGGGGACGTTTAAAAGACAACAACCATCTGCACGATCAGTTCGACGCACGTTTGCAGCAGCGTGGACTGTCAATTCGAAGACCATGTCTATGGTTACCCCTGAAGCTGCATCACAGACTGGAGCGACTGCAAAAAAATGGCAAATGGCTCTGAGCACTATGGGACTCAACAGCTGTGGTCATCAGTCCCCTAGAACTTAGAACTACTTAAACCTAACTAACCTAAGGACATCACACACATCCATGCCCGAGGCAGGATTCGAACCTGCGACCGTAGCAGTCCCGCGGTTCCGGACTGAGCGCCTGAACCGCTAGACCACCGCGGCCGGCGGAGCGCCTGCGATGGTGTACTCAGCGACGAACCTGGGTGCACGAATGGCAAAACGTCATTTTTCGGATGAATCCAGGTTCTGTTTACAGCATCATGATGGTCGCGTCCGTGTTTGGCGACATCGTGGTGAACGCACTTTGGATGCGTGTATAAGTCATTGTCATACCGGCGTATCTGCTGGCGTGGTGGTACGGGGTGCCATTGGTTACACATCTCGGTCACCTCTTGTTCGCATTGACTTTACATTTCAGATGTTTTACGACCTGTGGCTCTACCCTTCATTCGATCCTGTGAAACCCTACATTTCAGCAGGATAATGCACGACCACATGTTGCAGGTCCTGTACGGACCTTTCTAGATACAGAAAATGTTCGACTGCTGCCCTGACCAGCACATTCTCCAGATATCTCACCAATTGAAAACGTCTGGTCAATGGTGGCCGAACAACTGTCGTCACAATAAGCCAGTCACCACTCTTGATGAACTGTGGTATCATGTTGAAGCTGCATGGGCATCTGTACCTGTACACACCTTCCAAGCTCTGTTTGACTCAATGCCCAGGCGTCTCAAGGCCGTTATTAGGGCCAGAGGTGGTTGTTCTGGGTACTGATTTCTCAGGATCTATGCACCCAAATTGCGTGAAATTGTAATCACATGTCAGTTCTAATATAATATATTTGTCCAATGAATACCATTTTATCATCTGCATTTCTTCTTGGTGTAACAATTTTAATGGCCAGTAGTGTAATTTAGAAGCAGCTGGCGTAAACTGGCTGATACATGTTTCAATAATTACTAAGTATATAAAAGTACTATAAGAGTGAACTAAAAACTTCTCACCAAAACAGGTAACTGTTAAATCTTAATTACCATCATTTTAAACTGAAGTACACTCTGGTATAACCAACATATCAAGCGTCGAGGAATTATGTATACCGCCTTTCCGTCATGGTTAGCTAGTTCGGACTGTAAAGCTACTAAAATGATGTCCCCGAGAAAAGGTGGAGAGTCTGAAGGCAGAAACGCCTGTATCTTAGGCGAGGACAAGCCGCAGATACTTTAGATACTGAACTAGAATAGTGGAATTAAGTCATATTGTTTGTTTCTGTTTAAAAATGGTTCAAATGGCTCTGAGCACTATGGGACTTAACATCTATGGTCATCAGTCCCCTAGAACTTAGAACTACTTAAACCTAACTAACCTAAGGACATCACACAACACCCAGCCATCACGAGGCAGAGAAAATCCCTGACCCCACCGGGAATCGAACCCGGGAACCCGGGAGTGGGAAGCGAGAACGCTATCGCACGACCGTTTCTGTTTAATATACCGACAAAAAGACATTCTCAGCACAGTTAAGGGGAGTCGATACCGATGTTTATAAAAGTAATTGTAGAATTTATGTGAAACATTTATAAGAGGAAGTCAAGTAAAAACGGAATCGATGGAGAAAAGCAAGTAAACTGTTTATTATTTCGAAAGTAATCCCCATAACTATTAATACATGTATCCCGCTGTGATACAAGAAGGTCCATGGAAAAATGTGATCGTCGATTCGCTTCGGGCAAAGAGGTACACGTCCGGGTACAAGCATGGTTCCGTAGACAACTGCAAACATTTTTCCTTGGAGGCATGTCATCTTTGTCTCACAGTACTGGAAATATACTAATGGTTATTTCGATGAATTTGAAACAATAAACAATTTACTTACTTTTGTTTCCATGTGTTTCATTTTCATTTACTAACCCTTACACATCAGATACTTGCAATTAGGATTCTGCAATTACATACAGAGGGCTATCACGGATTCTACCCCGTTAATAGTTGCGTATTAAACATTAAAACCAGTTTCATGCAAATTAATTTCTAATTACTTTCCATAGAGTTTGCCCACGAGATTTTGCTGCGTAAGAGGCTTTGAAAACCACTCGCAGATTAAAATGCTAAATGCACAGGCTTCTGTTCTTATTAATGTTAATCTGAGTCCTGCAACAGCCATTTTAATGAGACTTCAGGTTCAACCGTAAATGACTGAAAGTATTTAGAAAATACCGTCGTATTGGCAACTCTGTTACCCAAAAGGATTAGAATACCCTGTCATTCATATGCAAACGCTGACATTGCTATGCTAATATAAATATAAAGCGAAGCCTGAACACACAATTATTTCTAAAATAGCTCAGAAGTTGTAATATATTGTAATTTATGTATCAGTACTCCAAAAGGAAAATTTTGGGAAAAAAATGTCCTAGTTCCACCAATAGTATGAACTGAGCAGAGGTAAGTGTATTTCAGAAGAAAATGTTGCGCATTAAAACTATTCATGCGCGGATAAAAATACAGGATTTAGAAACATGGGTACATTTTGAACCAAATGCTACATTACTTTTTTATTTTTCGTTTCGGTACTTTTGAAGCAGTCATAGAGTAAATAATCATCCAACATTTTTTAAGAAATCTTGTTTCTGTGGCAACATCTTGAATTCAGTCAAACATCCTGTTTAGCGTGTTTGTGATCACGTATTAACAGGTGTTCTGTTGATTTTTTTTTAATGTTGTGAATCCTGCATCTAAGTAATTAATTTTTGTTTCATTTCTCTATTGCCTCTAATCTATGGGCACCATTTTCATTCGTTCCTACACGACGTCTCTAGATGTTAGTTGTTCACTAAAATTATTGGAAAAGTTAATTCCACTCCATTAGTTCGTTTTGCTAGTTGAGGAAGTGGAAAATATGACTGACTCTTTCGAAACGTATTTATTTTATTGGAGTAGTATGTACTGTATGATAAGCGGTATTACTCAGCTTATCTGTGTCCAATTCTGTGGTCATGCTCAGACAGTGTATATTATAGTTAGGAGAAAATTGTATTTGTTTGTTGGTGTAAGCTTAGCTTCTTTTCAAGAAGTCTGGTTACTTTATTGGCCACTGATTATTGGTTACAGGTTTTTGAAATAAAGTAATATACTGTACATAATAATATCAAACAACTTATTTTATTTTATCAAAACAAGTTGCACTCGTCTGCATGAAGTTACCACGATCGTTATTTATAAGCAAGTGTCCAAATTCATTCTCTAGTTCAGTTTCCTCTATTTCCGTACGACTGGTTTCGAGCCAGCTGCTAATCTTCAGTTCTATGAGAAAAAATTATTTAGTATCAACGACTGGTTCAGAATGCAAATATTTTATAACTTAATTTTGTAAAGACTCAACATACTTGAGAGAATAGTTAAAGTATAAGTTTGTATGACATACCACATGTTACAGCTATAGAGTAACCTGTCGAATGTGGAACTGAAAGTTCTGTATCGGTAACTAGTCACACACTAGCTTGCTGGGGATATATAAATAATTTGTAATACACCCGGCTGGTGAAACACCTACTGCGCTGCTGTCTGGTTTCTGTACAATTCTTAAGTAACTTATCGCTCTACATATTTTATCCACAGTAACTTCCTAATTTCAAAGGGTTGTTCAAAGTGAAAACTGTAAGAGACCTTGTCTAAGTCTACAAATCTGCTAAGCATAAATGTATTAAATAAGAAATTAATATTTACTTACAAGGCACGAAACACAGTGAACAAAGACTTCATTCACATGTCAGTTGATTAGCATGAACTACATGCTTCGCCTTTGCAAGTAAAACTCATTTTCTGCAATTGGTAACATATTAACATCCTTGTTCGGTGGTGTGCCTGATAGTCCAAGGAGAGAAACGTGTTTGCACACAGAGACGAGTTGGGGGACTGTCTGCTGGAGGAGACACACTCGTTTTTCCGTGGCCAGGGGGCGGCCCTTTAATCTCGGCACTCTTTGTTAATTATTCAGACCCGCTGGCTGGAGTAATGGTCTCACGGCAGCACGAGCCCAGTGTTGCCAGCTTCGCATTCTATGTTACAATCAGCAAATCCTCTCTCACATGCGGTCTAAGGGCATTTTATTAAGACTTGTCAGTTGTAGTTAAACGGCATTACTTGATAGAGCTTTACGTTAGATTTAATATGAGTTGCATCAAAATTTCATGTCACATACTCGTTTCCAGAATATTTGTTTTTATAGTAGTCACCTTATTGATGCAGAGCAGCTATACGATTCGGGGTGGTTGTTAGCCTGAAGACACAGAGTTTGTTCATTATCGCCTTTCTTCACTGTGTTACTTGCAGTAGGGCTGTTTGTATTTAATGTTGGAATCGAATGATTGACTTCGAGTTGAAATTACTTTTACACATGTATTGCCCACTTCGGGAGAAAACGCCTTGCCCAAAAAAGTGAACTCGTAAACTGCATAGCAATGAATTGTTAACAAAACTCAAATTCCTTAAGATTTAAATTAATTTAGTACCATAATAAAACAACCATAACGAGTTTAGAGAGTCCTCTCCCAGTGTATACTGAGTTTAAAAATGAAATACTTAAAAGAAATTATAGCCAAATCCACTGATATGACAATCACTTGTTTTCCCAACACTCAAATTAATTAAAATTTATATAAATTTTTGAAAACATCACTAATAAATACCGTAAAAAACATAAGTCGGTTAAAGCAGCTTCAGCAAAATCTAAATTTATACAAACTACAATGATCAAAACAACTGCATTTCCCCGATGTAGTCCACGGCCGTAGCCGTTACATTCTCCCATACATGTACCTTGGTATCTGAACGTCAACCACCTCAGCATCTAAAAACACAATGACATACGCCAGAATAACTTGAAAAAGTTCAGTATGAGAAAGAGGCAACAACCTTTTCTTGTTCTCTGAAGAAACCTATGCTTCATCTGAAACTGCCTGGCCGATTAAAACTGTGCCGGACCGACTCTCGAACTCTGTTGTCCACGTCCATAAATGCGGAACCGTTAATCTTAATGTATAAAAACAACTGGCCATGCGCTAGTAGGAACCGCGCGCTTAGCGTTCCGTACAAAATTAATTGTGTATTTAGACAGTCCATCCGTTCTGGGAATCAAGTAAGTGGACAATTTTTCCTTGTTATCGACGTCGTTACTGACAAGATATCGGCCCCAGGGAGTCCGAGAGTTTTAAGAAAAATTTAATTTCAAGTTTTAAGTCGGATAAAGAGTGACAAAAATATTCTTTTTGCATGATATTTTTTGTTTCACGCATTTTGGTTTGTTATACTGTCAAGGCCAGCTTCTGTTTAACGTGAGTGAGGTTCATCAGCCATCCGTTCGCATCTTCCTTCCACCTATGTTTTCCGTACCGCTCGACGGTTAAGCAATTACCGTTTCCCTCTCGTAGTATGATTTGAAGCTGAATCTCGGCTGCCCCACTGAAATTCTTTGCAATGAGATATATGTGGGGGTAGCTGCCTTGGACAGTTAACTTACCATTTCTTAGCGGCTTATCACATTTATTTTGTCTATCAAGACCCTCTTTACCTAATTTCTAAAATTCTTTTCCTGAAGAGTGTTAACAAAAATCTTGATACGAATGGTGGCTCGGTCCTTTAAACACCCAGACAACCTCAAGCGAGCAGCGCGTACCAGCCAGCACCAACCAATAATACTGGAAACAGGCATTCAGTTTCCATTGGTAATTTCCATTTCCCGCACACGCTGAACTTTGAGAAAAGAAGCTGAGCCGATTTCTTTAAAAACCCTGACGGGATCTTGGATAGGATTCCTTCTGAGAACACTAACTGTGATAGATTTGTCAGGCAGTACTAAGTGTAGCAAGAGCATACTGGATGGAGTACATTCCTGCGTGGTCTCAGGTCAGTGACAAACTGCATGAGCTTCTCAACGGGAGAACAAGAAATAGCAGACAAACTTCTGCACAGTCTTGACCCCTTGCGCTGCCAGAAATAGCTAGACACTGCTGAAAATTTTGATCCCACACAATCAAGTGGATAAATGTGATCTCTCATATGTAAAGTGGGAGGAGGAAATGAAATAACATGCAACGACTACCTCATCTTTCCGATACAGTTGCTGCACACATCGTTTCAGCGTCTAAATCATCCACTTCACGACCTCACAACAATGCCGGCCGGGGTGGCCGAGCTGTTCTAGGCGCTACACTCTGGAACCGCACGACCGCTACGGTCGCAGGTTCGAATCCTGCCTCGGGCATGGGATTGTGTGATGTCCTTTGGTTAGTTAGGTTTAAGTAGTTCTAAGTTCTAGGGGACTGATGACCTCAGAAGTTAAGTCCCGTAGTGCTCAGAGCCATTTGAACCATTTTGAACCTCGCACCAAACAAGTGAAGCGTGAACTGGGAACCATGATGGCACGTTGTTCGCATCATAGCCCATGTTCTTTCCCATTCAATCTTCAAGGGATTTTAAAGCATTCACGTGACATTAAGCTCCAGGTTTCGATGGTACACACACAGAAATCCTTTCCACTATGGTGAATGTGCTAAGATAAGTTAGTCAAATTTTTCTGCAGTATTCTACGGACAATTCCACATGTTATACAAGAGGCAAAGATCATTGTTATCTTAAAACCACAGAAACACATCATCTAACGTCTAAGTCACCATCCTATTACCCTTTTGAGTGTGAAGTACATATTAATTGGGAAGTTTCCTGTTGTATAGGCCGGATTTCGATCAGACCGTAGTTGCGTGGCTCAAGTACTTTAATTGACAACGTACACAGAAGCTGGTTTCCAGAAACAACTACTTCTTAATCTGTCTGCACCTTACAATAAACGTACGTCAGTCAGTTGCTCCGTGTAATATTCTGCAAAAGAACAGCACTTCTTCACAATATGTTGACTGCTAGACCATTTCAAGTAATAATAGGCACTATGAAAGGGTTGGTATAACTTCGTGAAATACTCTTTAGTTGCTTCTTGTGGCGTAGTAGGGTTAAGAGGGTGTGAATCGCCTGCTCCAACCCGAGAAGGTCTGATAGCCTTGACAACCACGGACATGAAAGAGGTCGCTGAATGCAAGAGGCTTATACCAATCATACTGTTACCAATAATGTTTCCTTTACACACAGAGCATTTATAACAGATCAGTGCACAAAAGGCCTTCCATTCCGCATGGAGCTAAACAAACATCCTGTAGACTACAGTAAACAAATAATGAGGTGCTATGAACCAGGTCATACAAAACGCCAGTTCTCCTTAAGAAGTACCGTAGAGAAAGAGTAAAACTTAGGTTGTCTTCTCCCGACTCCGAACTAGAAGCTCGAATGATATGGTTATTTTTGAAAGGAAAAGTGATTGTTAAAGTGCATAACATTTATCGGGCTCTTGTACGAATGACAAAACTGGCAAAGTCCCAACATGCGTCTCCAAGATGTAGCGATGAAATGGAGTGGTGAAAAATCTCTTAGAATATCATTCAGAATATTTATGCTGTTTTCACTGACACATAATGACTACTAACGTATTAGGTTATTGGTGTTATTTCACAGACTGTGAAATCTGAAATAGTATACAGACTTGGAGACTCTCCTGAAAGAGCGTTATTAATGAATGACAGGAGCTGGAGAGCTTATGTTTAACGTGTTCTTGGCGTACAGTGATCATGAGGTCATTAAATTCAACTCTAAAGCTTATAAGTCAAATTTCACATAATTATTGTTTATTGATTATACTAGTTTCGACCTGTAAGTCATTTTCAGTCGTCTATGTTATGCACTTTAACAATCACTTTTACATTGAAGCGCCATAGAAACTGCTCTAGGCGTGCGTATTCATGTACGGAGATACATAAACCAGCAAAATACGGCGTTGCAGTCGGCAGCGCCTGTATAAGACAACAAGTGTCAGGCACAGTTGTCAGATCGGATAATGCTGCTACAATGGCAGGTTATCAAGATTTAAATGAGTTTCAATTTGGTGTTATTGTCGGCGCACGAGCGGTTGGACATAGCACCTTCGAGGTAGCAAGGAAGTCAGGGTTTTCCCCTACGATCATTTAACGTGTGTACTGTGAATATCAGGAATCCGGTAAAACATCAAATCCCCGACATTGCTGTGGCCGGAAAAAGATCCTGCTAGTACGGGACCAATGACGACTGAAGAGAATCGTTCAACGTGACAGAAGTGCAACCCTTCTTCAAATTATTGCAGATTTCAATGCTGGGCCATCCACAAGCGTCAGCGTGAGAACCACTCTACGAAACATCATAGTTATCGGTTTTCGGAGCCGAAGGCCCACTCGTGTATCCTTGATGACTGCACGACACAAATCTTCACACCTCCCGTTGGCCTATCAACACCGTCATTGGGCTGTTGATGACTGGAAACATGTTGGCTGGTCAGACGAGTCTCGTTTCAGATTGTATCGAATGGACTGACGTGTACCGGTATGGAGACAACCTCATGAATCCATGGATCTTGCACGTCAGCAGGGGAGTGTTCAAGCTGATGGATGCTCTGTAATCGTGTGGGGCGTGTGCAGTTTCGACCCCTGATACGTCTGGATACGACTCTGACAGGTGGCACGTACGTAAGCATCCTGTCTGATCACCTGCATCCATACATGTTCATTGTGCATTCCGATGGATTTGGGCTACTTCAGCAGGACAATGCGCCACCCCGCACTTCCAGAATGCCTACAGAGCGGCTCCAGGAATGCTCTTCTGAGTTTAACTGCTTCCGCTGTCCACCGAACTCCCCATACATGAACATTATTGAACATGTACGGAAATCCTTTCAACTTGCTGTTCCCTGCAGGATTCATGGTATCAGTTTCCTCCAGCACTACTTAATCGAGTCCATGCCACATCGTGTTGCGGCACTTCTACGAGCTTGCGGGGCCATACACGATATTAGGCTGGTGTACGAGTTTCTTTGGTTCTTCGGTGTAGAACGTAGTGGATAACAGAGAAATGCGACGTTTTGAATATGACAAGCAATCTCGAGTCCTAGTTATTGACGAAATTCTGAGAACGAGACGATCTACAGAGTAGCCTTAGGGCTCTTCTTTCAGGAATCTGCTGTTTCTTTAGTTGTCTTTCACTTAATGGCTGAGTAGAGGATAAATAAAACAAATAATATCTCATGCACTCTCTGAGACCGTCTCAATAGCATTGTGGTGGTGACTTTGAAGAAGACGTCCTTCATCATGTAAATGAGAACCCATCAACAAGTACCCGAAACTTTGTCCTTGTCAATGGCTCCTGTAGAACTCAAAGATCAGACACCATTGCCTCCACTGTGAGATTTGAAAGTGATGCGATCCTGAAACTCATTTTACTCACGAATGGTATACACTCTAAAAAACGAAAAAAATACATGTAAAGACATACAAAATTGGAGCACAGTCGGTACAGCACTTGCCCGCGAAATTCAAAGGTCCCAATTTAAAGTGTCGGTCTGGTACAAAGTTTTAATCTCCCAGGAAATTTCATATCATCGCACACTCCGCTGCACAGTGAAAATTTCGTTCTGGAAATGGTTACAGTTTCGGAGCAAATAGAAGATTTATTCACGAGAAAGATTTTCACAAATTAAGAATGTGCTGGCGTAAGCTGTCGCCAGCACACCAGGTGACGAAGAGGTAGCGAGAAGATCGATAGTAGTCGCAAACAACGCGCCTGTCAGGAGAGAGGCCAAATAGAGAGTCGCAGGAAACGTGCTGCCAGCGCCCTCTCGACCGCCAGGATTTAGATAGCCGCCGCGGACCGGAACACCCAGTCAGTCATCCAGTGAGTCAACGAGTCGTGTCATCAGTCGCAGCCCAGTGAGAGTCGCAGTCGCAGTTAGCTCAGCCTGTAGCTCAGAGTCAGGCAGCACCTAGCGACCAGAGCAGTGTATATAGCGGGAGTTGAACATCTCCGGCAGTGAGGCTAACGTGGGCTGTTATGGAAGAGTTTGTACCACGACGCCTGGACTGTCTTAAGTAACTTCTTGTTCGTGTGAATAGAGGACCCTGTTAATACATGTGTGCCGTTTGTGTTATAAAAAGAGGATACCAGCCACCATACAACATCCTCTCCTTGCTTCCCATGTACAAGCCTATAGTAACAACAAAACAACACAAAAGCAAGTCAATAACACACACGTCCATTTCTGGCCCTTTTGCAAGCAGTTATTCGGCTTGGCGTTGTTGGAAGTCCTCCTGAGGGATATGACGCAACATTATGTCCAACCTGCACTTTAGATCGTCAAATTTCCGAGCTGGTCAGAGGGACCCGTGCATAATGCTCCAAATGTTCTCAGTTGTGCAGAGATCCGGTGAACTTACTGGCCAAAGTGGGGACTGGCAAGTTTGAAAAAAACTCTCGCAGTGTGCGGGTGGGCATTATCTTCCTGAAATGTAAGTCCAGGATGGCTTGTCATGAAGGGCAGCAAAACGAGTCATAGAATACTGTCAACCTACCGCTTTTACTATAAGTGAGCCACGTACGACAAAAATGAAATGAAGTGGCACCCTGTACCACTGCTCCTGGTTGTCGAACCATGTGGCTGGTGACAATCAAATTGGTGTCTCACTGCTGTATGGTGGGTCTTCGCTGGTCATCGGGGCTGCATTCGAAGCGGGGCTTATCAGACAATTCTAGTCGAGTCACTGAGATTCCAGATCGAGGACGTGTCTGGTGAGGACCCAGACAGCAGTGGGGTACCAACTTGACTGTCGCCCGCCATGCGGAGTGACAACAAGGCGTCATGGGATGGAGTGCCATTTCATTTCCTAGCAGGAGCCCTTTGGTTGTCATCCGAAGCACCCTTCCAGCACACCAGTACGTCGACGATAGTTAATATTCCATTTTTCTGCCCTTTATGATAAGACATCCTGGGTTTACATTTCAATAAAATAATGCCCACCCACACACCTCGAGATTTTCTTCACACTTGCCAAACCCTACTTTGACCAGTAGGTACGCCAGATCTCTCCACAATTGAGAAAGTTTAGAGCATTGTGGACAAATTCCTCTAACAAGCTCGTGATTTTGACGATCTAAAGCGTAAGTTGGACATAATTTGGCGCGACATCCCTCGGGAGGACACCCAACAGACCAGTCAGTGCCAAGCCAAATAATTGTTTGTATAAGCATCAGAAATAGATCAACGCATTATTGACTTCGTTAATCTGTAAAACTCTGTCTGTTGAATAAGTCATCCAATTTTTTCTGAAATTTGTTTATTTGTACTTGTACATCACATTTACCGATTTCCGTTCCAAACTGATAATTTTTCCATGGTGCGTCCTTTTTTGTATTATCTTAGAATGTGTCTCCGGATACGGATTCCATATGAAAACTTTATGTCTTAAATCCGCCCTATAGCCTCTAGGGACCCTGCAATACGAAATTTGAAACATTCAAAAATACACATTAAATCGCAAACTGCAGAATCCTACTTTCCATACGCGTAAGACAGTCACTTTTCTGAGAACTGTTTTGACTGCCCGGATCTTCACTAACAGTCAGCAGTGGGGCACAGTGTCAAACGCTTTCCGAAAATCTAGAAATATGGAATCCGCATATTGTTCGTCATCCATAGTACGCAGCGTGTCGTGCAAAGAAAAGGCAGCCTGAGCTTCAAATGATTTAATGCTGTATGTTTCGCAGTTGTGCGGATTTATTGTCATTCCGTAAGGGAACTACCTTCCCAGGTTTATAGTCGTGCTGGTGCTATATTTATCTGACAAAATGGTTTATCCTTCCCATAGCTCATTTTATCAGTGTGACAGCAGCTCTTCTCACTTCTTCTTCGGATGGATGTTACAAACAGCTGCGTTTTGGAACTGGTTTCGTCTGTTCATTCTGGTCCATGCACTCAAGCATTAGTTCTTGTTTCATATAGCCTACAGTCATCGATAAATTGTACTTGATTTGTTTTAACTGCAACAATTATTCACCTTCCTTGCATTCAGTATCACAAATTTGATGAGTTGTATGAGAACTCGCGCCTTGGGTTACAATTAAGTTCACTCCCATTGACTGAAAATATAGCTTGATGTTTCACAGGGTAGGAAAAGAAATCAGCATGAGTCGATTTTATGACCATGTACTGATTGAATTTTTTATGGCGTATAATTTTAGATACTTGTAAAGTATATGAAAGTGGTACAAAGTATTTCATGCCTCTTCTTCCTTTCTGTGAGGCACCGCAACCTTCTAGAGCAACTATTTGAAGCTGTCTGCAACGTGCAGTATGATGTAACTCTTCCTTCTTCCATTCATTGCTTGCCTTTATATTCTGACATGCTAAATAAGATTTTGAAACATTATGTAGTTCCCCTCCCACTTTATGGAATTAGCAGTATTCGTTTAACATTTAGCATAATGCCATTGAAGTGTCCTCATACGAAATTCGTATCTCACAAAACTCATTCTTAGTCCCCTTAGATATACACACTAGCCAATCACCTGTATCAGGCTCACTCCTGTAAAACAACACATCTCGATTAATAGTGCAATGTGCTGCAAACTGCTTACTCTTTTCTTATTTTAACTTTTCCTTCAACCAGTTATGATCTTTGTCTAGTGTCTGACTCATTTACACATATCGAGAAAGTATTCTCGGTACATTCCGTCCATCATTTCTAACATGTTTATAGCAACCGTTGCTTTTCTGTGTTAATGTACATCATCGAATGTTCAAATAGACTTGGCGGTGCATCATTAACTATATTTTGCCTCTCCTTGATGTAAGAAAAAGACACATTGTATCCCTGAAAGCGAATAGACAATCGCGCAAACGTGAATGCAATAATAAATGAAAAAAACTGAATGAAATATTGAGGACTTTCTGATTTGTGATCACTGTATATTTGTATATAGTAAAATGCCAGATGAAAATCGAATGTTTGAAATATCCACACCATTGGTAACTCTTGGAGTTCTGTGATCGAACATAATTGCTTACTAGCTGTTAAAAATCTGGTTCCAAAGGCAATGAGGCAAATTTACTATTCTGCACTGACAGTTTCCTAAACAGATTCCGAAGAAAAAAAGATACGAACATTATTATAAACTAAGTTACTCATCGGATCAAATTACGTCTCAGGCGAACTGATCGAGAAAACGTTGTGAGTAATTTTGATCCATTTTGGTCTTTTCGTTGTATTATTGGTGAGAAGATGGGACGCCAGGTTATTTTGCGGTGGTGAGTTATCGGAGGTGTTTTAGTGTGTTAATAAGATCGATGGAATTGTCATGAAAGCTGAACTGGAAGGCAAAGAGACAGAAAAGACAGATATTATGTCGTATGAATGTTGTATAGGTTTTGATAGAACTGATTTTGAAATATCATATTACATCAGGAGAAGCAGCTTGAAGGGTTGAGTAGAGGACAAGGTGGATGGTCCAGTCGGCACACTGGAGCAGATGCGTGGGAGTACGTTTATGGTGTGTATCAGCTGTGAGGAGGGCGACAGGACCGTTCGTGGAGTACTGCTGCCGATGGATGGAAGATGTGGAACGGAAGACGACTGATGATGACAAAAGAAGGGTAATGCGTCAGAAAATAAAATTAAAGGAGGAAATAATTGATAGTAAGTTCATATGCTGCATACTGGAAACTTGCGTGTCGTGCTGTCCAAACTGGCGCTGTGGGTGTGATCCCTATCGACTGACTGGCCTGACCTTGTTTTCATAATTATTTGGTTGCACCGTAAGATCAAGTTTTCGGCTTCCAAACCGGTCGCGGAATAAATTAAGAGAATTACTAGCAACTGAAGAGGGTATTTATCCTACAAAAGAAAAGTGGTTAGTTCAGTTGTAAGAAAAGGCAGAGTATGTGTTTGAGGGGTTAATCGTTCGCCAAGTATGTGGGACGCAGACATCTTATTTTAGAAAGAAGACATATGACCACATATAGAGAGGTATAAACATTCCTCGAGGAACGACCAGTAGCTGTCTGCCTGAGGCGTTACCCGAGGACAAAGTCCGAAAATTTGATGTTTGCTAGCTCATTCGATAGTATTCTCCAGCAAACACTGCTAATAATATGTGGATTCTCATGCCAACAATAGACACTGAAATTTTTCAGGAACGTATCAAGGCCAACCTTGATTCCAGGTTACAATTTTTGGGGCATGAATACGGAAACCAGAGGCTTCATACCATACTAAACTTGCAAAGCCTGAGGTCGTGTACAGTTCTGACACGAATATAATTTACCATCATCATCTACCTGTCAAATGATGTAGGTAGTTTCACCCTAACGTGTCGTTCTTGGTGCTATAATTAGCGGATTTAGTCGCTGTAGTTAAAAACGCTGTCTATCACCGACGAAATACGAACTTAACAAGCGCTGTATTACCCATCTACATCTACAAATGGTTCAAATGGCTCTAAGTACTATGGGACTTAACATCTGAGGTCATCAGTACCTTAGACTTAGAACTACTTAAACCTAACTAACCTAAATACATCACACACATCCACACCCGAGGCAGGATTCGAACCTGCGACCGTATCAGCAGCGCGGTTACGGTGTAAAGCGTCTAGAACCGCTCTTCCGCAGCGACCGGCCGGCGATCGACATCTTCATCTACATGGACGCTCTGCGGATCACACTTAAGTGCCTGGGAGAGGGTTCATGGAACCACCTTTACAATGATTCCAACAAAAAACGAACACCTGCATCTTTCCGTGCGAGCTCTGATTTTCCTCGTTTTATTATGATGGCCGTTTCTCGCTATGTAGGTCGGCGTCAGCAAAATATTTTCTCATTCGGAGGAGAAAGTTGGTGATTGAAATTTCGTCAGAAGAGTCCGCCACAGTGAAAAACACCTTTGTTTTAATTATGTCAACCCCTAATTCTATAACATGTCAGAGACACTGTCTCCCCTATTTCGTGCTGCTCTTCTTTGAACTTTCTCGATGTACTCCGTTAATTCTGCGCGGTAAAGATCGAAGACGTTGCAGCAGTACTCCAAAAGAAGACGGAGAGACGTAGTGTATATAGTCTCTATAGTAGATCTGTTACTTTTCCTAAGTGTTCTGCCAATAAAATGCATCTTTGGTTTGCTTCCCCACAACATTTGCTACGTGTTCTTTTCAATTTAAGCTTTTCGTAATTGTTATTCCTACGTACTTAGTTGAATTTATGTCCTTTAGATTCGACTGATCTATCGTGTAATGGGAGAGTAACAGATTCCTATTAGCATTCGTGTGAATGACTTCACACTTTTCGTTATATAGGGTCATGGACAATTTTCGCGCGGTACGGATATCTTTTCTGAATAGTTTTGCAATTTAATTTTTTATCTTACGATGATTTTTCTAGACGATAAACGACAGCGTCATCTGCAAAATATCTAAGACGGTTGCCCAGATTGTCTCCTAAATCCTTTATATATGCATGGAACACCAGAGGTCTAATAACACTACCCTCGTTTTACTCGATGCCTTTCCGTCAGTTCCTTAGAACTGTGACCTCTGTGACAGTAAATCACGAATCCAGTCGCCTAATCGAGACGATATTACGTTAGTATGCAATTTTATTATAAGCAGCTTGTGTGGTATAGTGTCAAAATAGCTTTGGAAATATAGAAATACGGAATCAATTTGAAATCTCTTACCAATATCTCTCAACACTTCGTGTGTGTAAAGAGGTAGTTACGTTTCACAAGAACGATGTTTTCGAGACGTGTGTCAGTAGACCGTTATTTTCGACGTAATTCACAAGGTTCGAACTCAATATATGTTCCAAAATCCTTCTACATATCATTGTTAGTTATATGGGCCTGTAATTCAGGGGATTCATCCTACTACCTTTCTTGAAAATTGATGTGACATGTGCAACTTTCCAGCCTTTGGGTATGGATCTTTCGTCGAGCGAACAGTTGTATATGATTGTTAAGTCAGGAACTACTGTATCAGCGTCCTCTGAAAGGATCCTAACAGGTATACAATCTGGGCCGGAAGACTTGCTTTTATTGTTTTAAGTGGCTTCACTACTCTGAGGATATATACCTCTACGTTACTCATGTTGGCAGCTGTTCTTGATTCGAATTCTGAATATTTACTTCGCCTTCTTTGGGAAGGAATTTCGGAAGGCTGAATTTAGTAACTCTGTTTTAGCAGCCCTGTTGTCCATTTTATCTTCATTGCTATTGCGCAGAGAAAGCATTGATTGTGTCATACCGCTAGCATACTTTACGTACGACCAGAATCTTTTTAGATTTTCTGCCAGGTTTCGAGACAAAGTTTCACTGTGGAAACTATTATATGCATCTCGCATTGCTGTCCGCGGTAAATTTCGAGCTTCTGTGAAGGATCGCCAGTCGTCGTGATTTTGCGTTCCTTTAAATTTGACTTGTTTTTTTCGTTGTTTTTGCAACAGTGTTCTGAAACATTTTGTGTGCCAATGGGGATAAGCTCCGTCGTTTGTTAATTTATATGGTATTAATCTCTGAACTGCAGTAGATACTACTTCCTTGAATTCAAGTCACAGCTAGTCTGCGCTTACACTGTTAATTTGGAACGAGCGGAAATTGTCTTTCAGGAATGCGTGAAGTGAATTTTTATCTGTATTTTTGAAAAGGATTACTTTTGATTTATTTTTGGAATAATTGGGAGTTACAATATTCAGTCTTGCTGCGATAACCATGTGTTCACTAATCCCTGTATCGGTTTTGACGCTCGTTTGTAGCTCAGGATTATTTGTTGCCAAGAGGTCAAGTGTGTGCTCGCTTTTAGCTCAGGATTATTTGCTGCCAGGAGGTCAAGTGTGTCTTAACAAGCATATACTATTCGAGTGCGCTGATGGACTAACTGCTCGAAACAAGACTCAGAGAATGGGTTTAGCACAATGTCGGATGAAGTTTCATGTGTGCCTCCGGATTTCTAAACGTATTTTCGCCATCATATCGAGGGTAAATAAAAGTCACCACCAACTTTAATTGTATGAGTCGGATATGTGTTTGAAATTTCGCTCTGGTTTCCTTTGACCCTTTCAGCATTTTTGTCGTCTGAATTAGGAGGCTGGTAGGAGGACTCAGTTATTATTTTATTCCGGTTCCAAGAATGACCTCTGCCCATACTAATTCACAGGAACTACGTACTTCAATTTCATTACAAGATAAATAACTTCAGACAGCAACAAACACGCCACCGCCAGCTGTGTTTAGCCTATCCTTTCTGAACACAGTTAGGTCCTTCGCAAATATTTCAGCTGAACCCTCCAGCTTTAGCTACCTTTCGGTGCCTATAACGATTGGAATATCAGTGATTTCTATTAGCGCTTGGAGCTATGTTACCTTCCAAACACAGCCACGACAATTTACATCGGTTATACCGATGGTTCCTGGATCTGGATGCACACTTTAAGACTAAAGCTCTTTTTGTGTTTCCCAAAAAAAACATTCAACCTAAAAAACAACCCATCCACGCCACAAAGCCTCTCCTACCTCCTGCTTGTAGTGAACCACTGACCTATTCAGAGGAACCCAAAACCCAACCACCCAATGGTGCAAGTCGACGAAGCTGTAGCCTACACGGTCGCAGAACCGTCTGAGCCTCTGATTAAGGCTCTGCACCAGAGGTCCGCAATCAATCCTGTCGACCAAGCTGCACATGGTGAGCTCTGCTTTCATCTCGCAAGCTAGACTGGCACCTCTGTTACTGTTCGAAACCAGAGAGATCCTTTTCCAATACAAAGCGACACAAGTCATTGGTGCTGCTATGAGCCACCACCTGCAGTTGGCGGCACCCTGTGCTTTTCACGGCACCCGGAAGGGCCTGTTCCACGTCTGGAATGACTCCACCCGGTATGCACACCGAGTGGACATCGGCGTTCTTCCACTCCTTGGCAGCTATGACCCTAAGGGTCGTGCCTAACATAGGAGCTCCCAATTACCAATAATCCCACCCTCTGTAATTGCATATACCTTGCAGGCAGAGAGGTTTCATCTGAAGCAGGACAAGCGACTGCATCTGGTTGAGGGACAGTGTCAGCCACAGACAACACGGGGAACCTATTTGTCAGATTAACCACTGAGGCATCACGTGTGACCCCATAGGAAGTCTTCCGCCACCTGGCGTGCCACGACACGGCCTCCTACTCCACCACGTCTGAGGGGTCAACCTCAGTGCGAGCAGTAACTGGGCTGGTCACCGGTGCGGACCGATAAGCGGACTCAGAAGTGCTTCACATGCTTCGGCTCCCCATGGCCGGTCCACAAAAGTGATGCGCATCCACTGTAACTTCAAGCTGTGTAACCGAAGCCATCGTAGCCTGGAAACGAGAGCGATGCGTCACCAACTCGGCTCGCATCCGCACGCAGCAACCACTGTCCCTATCCATATTGAAACTTATGGAAAACTACACTTCATATAGACAAAGGACAATTAGCAGGCGATATCGAACTATGCTGTAGTCACGGAGGAAAACGCAAGAATTGTGTCTAATAAATTAGATTAATACGCAGAGATTCACAGACTTGACTACCAAAGCCCTCAAGTGCCTCTAAATAATTCGCCCCCGATTAGGAACTTGTAATATGACACAAAATCGATCTAGTTTCCAACAAAAACGAAAACGCGAGAACTGTGTCTATTAAATATTAAATTAACGCTCAGAAACTCAAGAAACTAAACTTCAAAAGAACACAAATGAAACTATACAATTCAGTCCTTGTTAGGAGCTCGTAAAATGTCACAAAATCGTTTACTTCCTTGTTGCTGCTTGTATCTCTGCCGGCTGCTGCTGTCTGCCATTTTATTTTCATTTTATATTAAGCACGTTAGTAACGTCCTCATTCAGTGTCTGTGACTGTAATTCGGTATAAGGTGCAGTTCCATGAAATTTTAGTAACGTCCTCATTTAGTGTCTGTGACTGTGATAAGTAAGGTGAAGTCCCATGAAATAAAAATAACTGTAAAAGGGAATCACTGACCCGACGTTTACATAATTTGTCGAACTTACTTCACATACAATGTTTATTTTCATCAGATTAACCAAGTGTGTTTTTACCAGAGCCGAAGTGCAAAAAATTTCTCAGACAGTCGTTATGATGTTAGCCATGGTGTAACACATTTTGGAAATCTTGAAACTGAGTTCAGAGAAATGGCATTTCACGCAAATCCGCAAAGTTGTACACGAAGAGGAAGAATGTGATAGCCCTCAGGGCTGCTGCAAGAGGTTGCTAGCTGTGAAGAGTTAGCGTTACCCGTATTTGAATATTCATAATTGCCTGGGGCTAAGGCGAAGATGGAGCGGTTCAGTTAGTTGGAGAAGTTAAAAAGGAAGAACGAATGAAGAGGAGTTCGTTTGATAGAAATGGAAACATCTGGGGGTTTCTCTAAAATTTCAGGCGGAACTTTGAGCACTAAATGTATAAATTTTGTTTTAACACTAAGGGACCCATCCCTTTAGGCTATTCTGAGAATCCATGCTTTCTCAAAGATGCATGCTTACGAAAGCAACAAATTAGACTACAGTACTGCAGTGCCTGTTTTATTAAGAAGAGCGAATGTTCCTGCGGATATGTAGGAATAGGCGCCGCGGCGACTACAGCTCTCATGAAAGGCAGGAAATATAATCACAGTTATTAATACAAACAACCATCAGCTGTATACGCGGGACTCGAACCAGCTTTGTGCGAGCCGCCGCCTTAATCGCTGTAGCCGTCCGTCCACCACCCACACATCCATATTTCGTCATTTTCGCGTTACAGCCTGTACTCGTACACACATTATGTAATTCCCGTGCAGGGGAGGACGTTTTAATTGAAATTGGTATCGGCTGATAAATACAATACGATCGTCAAGTCTGTCTCGTCGAGGGGACAGCGAGAGGAATAGTTCATTTTTCGATCCGTCCGCCGCAATACCCACCCTATCACTATAATAATTTCGACATACTTCTAAAACCATAAGACAGTAGACAAGGCCCTGCCGATCTGCGTCAGCGTTTGAAATTCCCGTGGTCTTCCATCGCATTTTGTCCAGTAAATGGGGCCTCAATAATAACCTTATGAGAGTATCTGTGGATATCCTCTCTTTCCCGCCCCCTCTCTCTCTATTAATAATAATAATGACGGTAATAATTGTTTCGGCGTAACAACAAGCGCCGGAAAGAAGATGATGAACGAGAGCAGAGAAGGCTGTGAGACGACGTCCGCCAATAGTTCGCTGACTAGGACTGCACCACGACAGGACTGGCCTCTAGCCGAAGAAAATATAAGCGCCGCTGCTGCCAGCCTCGGCCGGACGGTAGTAGACCGGTATTAGCAGACCCGAACAGTAGAAGACGCGCAGTAGTAGACCAAGATAAGAAGAGCCGTCATCCCAACTGTTATATTGAAACAAGTACCTTACATTAATTGGTTGGATCGGCATTGTCATAGCGAAGGACACTGATTATTCCTATGTCGCCCGTCGCTTGCGACAACTCGTTGTGAACCAAAGTTAAGTACTGTCAAACTAATTAATTATAATAAAAGCCATTAATATGATTTGCTTCAATTGGTACGTACACTACTGGCCATTAAAATTGCTACACCACGAAGATGTGCTACAGGCGCGAAATTTAACCGACAGGAAGATGATGCTGTGATATGCAAATGATTAGCTTTTCAGAGCATTCACACAAGGTTGGCGCCGGTGGCGACACCTACAACGTGCTGACATGACAGTTTCCAACCGATTTCCCGTACACAAACAACAGTTGACCGCCATTGCCTGGTGAAACGTTGTTGTGATGCCTCGTGTAAGGAGGAGAAATGCGTACCCTCACGTCTCCGACATTGCTAAAGGTCGGATTGTAGCCTATCCCGATTGCGGTTTATCGTATCGCGACATTGCAGCTCGCGTTGGCCGAGATCCAATGACTGTTAGCAGAATATGCAATCGGTGGATTCAGGAGGGTAATACGGAACGCCGTGCTGGATCCCAACGGCCTCGTGCATCTTATCTGCATGGCTGTAACGGATCGTGCAGTCATGTCTCGATCCCTGAGTCAACAGATGTGGACGTTTGCAAGACAACAACCATCTGCACGAACAGTTCGAGACGTTTGCAGTAGCATGGACTATCAGCTCGGAGATCATGGCTGCGGTTACCCTTGACGCTACATCACAGACAGGAGCGCCTGCGATAGTGTACTCAACGACGAACCTGGGTGCATGAATGGTAAAACGTCTCTTTTTCGGATGAATCCAGGTCCTGTTTACAGCATCATGATGGTCGCATCCGTGTTTGGCGACATCGCGGTGAACGCACATTGGAAGCGTATATTCGTCATCGCCATACTGGCGTATCAGCCGGCGTGATGGTATGGGGTGCCATTGGTTACACGTCTCGGTCACCTCTTGTTCGCATTGACGGCACTTTGAACGGTGGACGTTACATGTCAAATGTGTTACGACCTGTGGCTCTACCCATCGTTCGATCCCTGCGAAACCCTACATTTCAGCAGGATAACACACGACCGCATGTTGCAGGTCCTGTACGGGCCTTACTGGATACAGAAAATGTTCGACTGCTGCCCTGGCCAGCACATTCTCCAGAACTCACACCAACTGAAAACATCTGGTCAATGGTGGCCGAGCAACTGGCTCGTCACAATATACCAGTCACTTCTCTTGATAAATTGTAGTATCGTGTTGTAAGCTGAATGGGCAGCTAGCTGTACCTGTACACGCCATCCAAGCTCTGTTTGATTGAATGCCCAGGCGTATCAAGGCCGTTATTAAGGCCAGAGTGGTTGTTCAGGGTACTGATTTCTCAGGATCTATGCGTCCAAATTGCATGAAAATGTAATCACATGTCACTTTTAGTATAATATATTTGTCCAATGAATACCCACCCGTTTATCATCTGCATTTCTTCTTCGTGTAGCAATTTTAATGGCCAGACGTGTAGCTATCCGAGAAAGCAGCATCCTTTAGGCACCCTAAAAGAGACGAGTGGGCAGGACCCCACAATAATAATAATAATACCTGCTGTGATCTTCATCTCAAGTGTCCAGCTGTTTTCTACGAACAAATGATGGAATGGGATGGCAGCTAGCAGCTGTTTTATTACAATCGCTCACTTAAGTAAAGGTAGCATACTTCTGATTTATTTCCGTCTGTTCTCACTTGGTACTATACAGATAAATATTATCCTAAACAGATACGACTCCCGCAAGTGGATCTGCAAAAGTGCTCTGCTGCATTTTATTCGAATTACAACCAGCCGCAACGTTATTTGTTGTTGAGACTGTAAGCCACATAAAGCGTTAAGTGTTCATTTCAATCATAGTAATAGCATATCAGTTAATTATGTTAACAGTGCATCATTTTTGAGTACCATACAGATCAAGAATTGTTTACTTGTTTCTGTGTTTAGAATTTAATTTAATAATTTTTCCATAACTCTAAATTAAATTGCTTCATAACTCTTTTTCCACCAGTGGAGTGCACAGTAATAAAAATGGTCTGCAGTGTAGTATTTCAGGAAGGAGAGAATGTAATATATTAATTAAATATAAATAAAAGCACAATGATGAAATTTAAGCTCAACACTCATTGCGTTGCTAGGAACTATCTGGACTGTGACAGTTGCACAAATGTAGCATCACTGTATGACGTTGAGTGAGTAAAGTTCGCTAAGATCGGAAATCGGCTATATATATTCTGCCACTATCAAGTTACATTCACTGTTAACTTACAAGTCGGTGGAGGCTGCTGATTCTTAAAGTCCACTTTTACTCGCGTGTTTTGCTTCGTGACGTCAAGGGTGCGAAAACAGAGGAGGAACACAATACTGGAAATTTTTATTGGGGTAGTGTTATTAAGGAAGCAGTTGAAATTAAAGTAGCAGGTAACCTGATAAATACAGTGGAGGTTTTTCTTTAAATTCTGCGACGAATCGTGTTATCTCCCTTGTCAGAAAACAGAGGGACATTAAATGCTTCCACGCGTGTTGGATTATTAATTTTCGCTATCGATTATTTCTGACGTCGGTTATCTTTGGTTGTGTAATGGCACTGGCGTTAATCGTCTGTTATTTGTGTGTTGTCTTCCCGGAATCGCAGTGTAAACCGAGCTTTTATATTCCCCTGTACAGCGCATACTTGCTACCGTTTTACCTAGAAAATGACAAAGTGTTCTCCTGCGGAAATATCAGCGGCTGTTGACGACGTCACCTCGCTGCAAGGCCCTGAGTTATTTGAAAAATGAATACGGCGGGAGAAACTTGTAGAGGGTGTTTGTTTTAACTGGGGAAAACTAAATATCTCGAAAACGGCGCATCGTGCGAAAAAAAAGTTCGAAGTTAAAAGTTAATATTAGTAACGAGTGTATTACAACCGGCCACCTCATGACCACACCTCCTGTTGGGCGGGGTCAAATTTGTATTTTGAAATGAAAATTCCCTATTTTTATTGCATATGCGGATTCTACTTTAAAAAATATGTAGGGTTGATTCAGACCGTTGTTTTCCAATAGTGGTAGATAGTGTTGCATTCGACTAATATCAAGTGTACGTGTTTTTGCAGTTAGGAGCCGAGACACTTGATTTTACATTTCATTCACGATGTAAATGTGAACTTTTGTATTCTAATGCTTGATATTCTGATTCAAACATCTGTGTCTGGTAAATGTGATTGTACGATACAAATAATATGGTCAGACATTGTCATTTCTGGCAAATAAGCTACTTGTGTTGTAACGTAGTCTTCTGTTCCTTACGAGCTTGACTGTGGTGAGTCCCCAAACCATCGGAATGCTTGATTTCGATGGGCGCTCTAGAACACCGCGATCAGGGTAACTTTTTTCGCTTGTGTTTTTCCGTGGAACCGCCGTAACTCTCGCGCTGCCCACTTTGCGGATACTGTGGAGTACTACGAACAACCATGTAAATACTGTGTCTTCCTTTGCACGCTGTGTTGGATACACGAGCGAGGAGCAAGCGCCGTAAATGAAGAGAGAATGCAGATATTACTTTATTCTATACCTAATATCAAACAAAAACAATACATAGTTTTGTTGCGGTGTTTGCAGTGACAGTTGCTAACGATAGAATTGAATGTAGAAATATATGCAGCTACAAAAGATTTATAAATCTGTCGCTCTTCAATACAATATACCGGGTGATCAAAAAGTCAGTATAAATTTGAAAACAGAATAAATCACGGAATAATGTAGATAGAGAGATACAAATTGACACAAATTCTTGGAATGACATGGGGTTTTATTAGAACCAAAAAATACAAAAGTTCAAAAAATGTCCGACAGATGGCGTTTCATCTGATCAGAATAGCAATAATTAGCATAACAAAGTAAGACAAAACAAAGACGATGTTCTTTACAGGAAATTCTCAATATGTCCACCATCATTCCTCAACAATAGCTGTAGTCGAGGAATAATGTGAACAGCACTGTAAAGCATGTCCGGAGTTATGGTGAGGCATTGGAGTCGGATGTTGTCTTTCAGCATCCCTAGAGATGTCGGTCGATACGATACACTTGCGACTTCAGGTAACCCCAAAGCCACTAATCGCACGGACTGAGGTCTGGGGATCTGGGAGGCCAAGCATGACAGAAAGTGGCGGCTGAGCACACGATCATCACCAAACGACGCGCGCAAGAGATCTTTCACCCGTCTAGCAATATGGGGTGTTTCTTTTGATCTAATAAAACCCCATGTCATTCCAAGCATGTGTGTCAATTTTTACCTCTCTATCTACATTATTCCTTTGTTTATTAAGTTTTCAAATTTATACTGACTTCTTGATCACCCGGTATATTCAGAAGTTGTTGAACCCGGGCCACTATGAAAATCTTTAAATGTTATTCGGTTCGTAAACAAACAAAATGGGCGCAGTGAATAAATGTTCGAACATAAGTACACCAGCCGCTGAATCTTCGGAGAGGGGATGCTTGCATCTCATAGGCAGCGGTGTAGTCGTTCGTGGAAGCCCATTCGTGCCGCAGTGTTGGCTGTAGAAAATGAGGTGGCTTAACTGGCGGCGCGCGTATTTGAAAGAGTGGCCGAAGCCGCAGTAATAGCGAAAAACGTCCGTGAAGTGACAGTAGCAGGAGCATCCCAAAATCCAGCATCCCAGGGGTGAGTGGAAGGGGGACTTACCGATTACAAGCACACGGATGGGAACAGAAAACTACTACATCCACGTCGTTGTTCCTGGATCAGCTGAACGTAGTTTCTAACAAGATACTGAAACAGCTACCTATAAGGTAGTGCGTAATCAAATTTGAAACACTAAACTAAATTTCGAACATAAGTATTAACAGTTCTAACCCAAAAGGCAGGATCAAATAAATCGGTTCTTAATTGCAAAAACAGATGCACTTGATATTTATCGATTACAGCCCATCTGTTACTAATGGAAAACAATGCTTTGGGTAAACCCTACGTATTTTTTGGCGTAGAATCCGAACACGCAATAAAACACGGGGCTACGATTTGAAAATACAATGCTGGACCCGCCCACGCAGGAGCGGTGGTTTAGTGTTGGCCAGTCGTAGAACAGACAGATGTCTCCTTTACTAATGGCTCAAATTAAAACAAATTAGTTGCACTGTGCTGCCACCTACTACCAGGTACTCCATATCAGCGACCTCATAGTCATTAGACATCGTGAGAGAGCAGACTGGGACGCTCCGCGGAACTCATGGTCTTCTAACGTGGTCAGTTGACTGGGTGTCATTTGTATCATACGTCTGTACGCGAGATTTCCACACTCCTAAACATCCCTAGGTCCACTGTTTCCGATGTGATAGTGAAGTGGAAACGTGGAGAGACACGTGCAGCACAACAGAGGACAGGCCGACGTCGTCTGTTGACTGACAGAGATCGCCGACAGTAGAAGAGGGTCGTAATGTGTAATAGGTAGACATCTATCCAGACCATCACACAGGAAATCCAAACTGTATCAGGATCCACTGCAAGTACTATGACAGGCGGGAGGTGAGAAAACTTGGATTTCATGGTCGAGCGGTTTCTCAAAAGCCGGTAAATGCCGAACGTCGCCTCGATTGGTGTAAGGAGCGTAAACATTGGATGATTCAACATTAGAAAAACGTTGTTTGGAGTGACGCATCACGGTACACAATGTGGTCATCCAATGGCAGGGTGTGGGTGTGGCGAATGCCCGGTGAACGTCATCTGCCATCGTGTGTACTGCCAACAGCAAAATTCGGAGGCGGTGGTGTTATGGTGTTATCATATTTTTCATGTAGGGGGCTTGCACTCGTTGCTTTACGTGGCACTGTTACAGCACAGACCTACAAAATCTGTTTTAAGTACCTTCTTGGCTTCCCACTGTTGAAGAGTAATTCGGGGATGGCGATTGCATCTTTCAACACAATCGAGCACCTGTTCATAATGCATGGCTTGTGGCGGAGTGGTTACACGACAATAACAACGCTGTAATGGGGTGGCCTGTACAGAGCCCTGACCTGAATCCTGTAGAACACCTTTGGGATGTTTTGGAACGCCGACTTCTTGTCAGGCCTCACCGACCGCGATCGATACCTCTCCTCAGTGCAGCACTCCGTGAAGAATGGGCTGCCATTCCCCAAGAAGCCTTCCTGCATCTGATTGAATGTATGCCTGCGAGAGTGGAAGCTGTCCTCAAGGCTAAGGGTGGGCCGACGCCATACTGAATTCCAGCATTATCGATGGAGGGTGCACGAACTTGTAAAGTGTCCGGATACTTTTGATCAAATAGTGTACATCGCGCTTGAGGACCACGAAGGTAAGATACGAGAAATTATGGCTAATATGGAGGCGTACAGACAGTGAAAGGCGGCTACACTGAGACACAGCGCCAGAGATTGCGCCAAAGAGTATTATTCAGCCGCCTCCACTGGCAGTGCTTGTCGAGAAGTCGTAGTAGGCAGTTCTTATCGAGAAGTCGTGGTGGAGAGTGCTAGTTGAGATGTAGCAGTAGTGAGTGCTTGTGCAGATGTTGGTGAGAGGATGCCGATAGCTGTACTATTTGAGGCCATGTTGTGTGCAGATTTTTTGATGGGCTAGACACCAGATGTTGTTCGAATGGAGATATTGTAATGATCAGAGTACTTTTTGTCAATATATATGAAGATAAAAAATTCCTTTTTTCTATTTCAATGTCTTAAACAATAATGCCTCTTCGTCACAGGTTCAGTCAACAAAGCATTTGGCTCGTGTTCTTGTATTAGAAACTCTTGTAGTAGAAACTCTTAAATCTCGGCGCCCTAAGGGAATACATCATATATCAAACGTTAAAATTTTTTGTGGAATGACATACTTTTGAGACATCAACAGTTACACGTAAACATGCAGAGAATACAAGGATACCGCGCCGTGTTCCGGCGGCGGCACATACTCAAAGCAACAGTCAAGTCTGCGCGCCGCACAAGGCAGTCGTTGACCGCAAACAATTACTTCCTACGTCACGCGTACCTACAGCTGATCGAGCGCTCAGTGCGAATGCACTGACAGCCGTAAACAAATACACAGTCTAATTTCTCTGATTAAATTCAGTATAAAGCTATAGTGACTTGATAAATTATGTTATTAACGTTCAGTATTTTTCAGGATACGGTTGTATAAAATATTTAAGAACTTCAGGTAAATTCTGTGTGTGTCCGACGTTAAGAGGACTTGCTATCGAGAAATTTTCAGGAAGCGACGTGCTTGCGTACATTAACTGATTTTGACAATGATTGATTAATGAACAGGGTTGTTACTTATGTATACTATGCATCGCTTGGCTGCTATGGTTTTTCACTGATGTCACATTTTTTTTTATGTGCCTGTTGTGCTTATTTATTTAAATTATAATTGTCACCTGATTAATTGTGCTGACTGTGGTTATGTATGTAAGTTATACTTTGTAATTTATCTGCTTGCGCCTTCATGTTTACTTATTAAGATTACATATGAACATTTATTTGCTTATGCTGATATGATGCTAATGACCTGTTTATTATGTAAGACACATATTTGCTGCTTTGCGTATGGATTGCATATTTATACATTTCTGTTTATTGTCATAACTACTCTTTAATTTGGTATATAGAAATGCTGATATGCAGTGTACGAACATGGAGTTTAGGTCACACTATGGTATTAATTATAGATTGTTCGCTTGGCAGAGCCTCGTTGTAGGAATTGTGCTGATCCACTTGTTGACATTCTGTTCTCCACTGGTATATTTACTAGCTATTGCATGTTTTGCTTACGCTTAGTGCCTTACATTTTTAAGATAAGAAAATGAACTGCTACAATTCGACGAACGACGTTAGTACAAGAAACTTCATTGAAGTCACATGAGCTGGAGGTTTTATGGAGCTGTATAAATATATGTTACTAGGAAGGAAGCTACCGACATGACACACCAACACTAGGTTTAGACCATTGACAGTTATTACACTGCATTCTTCATGAGCAATTTAAATAGTAAGTGACACTTGACACAAGAAATACTCCACATGTTTGCTTCTGTTTTACCATGATTCTTAAAGTGGTGTACACACTGTAAATTATTACTATCATTAACACTCTGTACTCGTACTTACTTACTGAGAGTTATTCAAACCAAAGGCTGTTGGAGGTCATGTATGCATTTCTTTTATTTAATGATGGACAAGGTAACCAAAATGTATTTTATAATTAATAATGAGTAGAAGATTTGGGTCACATGGATTACACTGAGGTTGTGTGTGGACATTATGTCTTCGGATTGTATGGGATGATGAATTGAAGTTTGCACTAGGATTTTATCTGTACTGGTTCGAGGAGACTGACTAGAGGAAAGAGTTGTTATGGAAGTGAAATGATATTGGTGATAAGGTTTATATGTATCGACGTATTGAAGAGGTATTATTGAGGTATTGAGATTAAGTGAAGTTAATGATTATTGGAGTTTTGGTGGACAAGAGGTAAGGTAAATGATATTGATGTTAAGGTATATATGTATCAACGTAAGAAGTATTAAGATTATGAGATGCTGATGATTATTGGAGTTTTGGTGGATAAGAGGTACAGTAAGTGAGGAGCATGTTTTTTTTCTTGGTTTATATGGAACAGTGAGGATGAAGATAGCAGACTAGAACATTCAAGTGGAAAGAAGATTGTCTACACACACACTTTGTTAAATCAATAAGCAGTATATATTTTTTTTGGAGAGAGGAAGCATTTGCATATCTTGGCACACTGACAGTTGTTCAGAAATCGTACATTTTGATTTGGCTTGGCAAACATTGGTCTTGACATGATGACTATGAGGTTGACTAACTATTATTGACTGTTATACACTGCTGCCACTACTACTTGATACACATGTCGAACATCAAAGTTTGACAGAATTGCATTTACATAGTTAACACTCTTCAACTACACAGTAGTACTTAATGTGGAAGAAAGATGAGTGAGTGTGTTTTGTGTGTTTTCCTTTCCTAATCCCAAATAATTGGTACCGACCTATCTCCTAAATATTATTTTACTTCTTTGTTGTGGCTTGCACTGACACCCATAAATATTATAGGTTTACTGATATTTGTGTATTTGTAATATTTAATATGACAATTATCTGATATCATTTGTGTGTTGATTATTATTTGTATGTTTAGTGTAAGACCATTGAGAATAATTTTGTAAAAGCAATTGTGTGTGCATTCAAACTGTTGTTGATGCCTGCACCTGTTCTACATTAATGGGTGCCACTTAGAAGTGTTTAATTTCTCTGATGAATAGTCTGATTATGGACTGTTACCTGTACTTGTTCAACATTAATGGGTGCCACTTGGAAATGTTTAATTTTTGCTGATAAACTCTGATGAATAGTGTGATTAGTGATAGTGAATATTATGGACTGCTGTCTGCACCTGTTCAACATTGCTGGGTGCCACTGTTGGATCTGCTTCTACTGAAATGATGTTACTTCTTGCTGTCTGCACCTATCAACATTACTGGGTGCCACTGATGGAACTGCTTATACTGATGATGTCACTTGTTGCTGTCTGCACCTGCTCAACATTAATGGGTGCCACTAATGGAACTGCTTCTACGAAATAATGTCACTTGTTGCTGTCTGCACCTGTTCAACACTGCTGGGTGCCATTGACGGAACTGCTTCTACTGAGATAATGTCACTTGTTGGTGTCTGCACCTGTTCAACAATGCTGGGTGCCACTGATGGACTGCTTCTACTGAAATAATGTCACTTGTTGGTGTCTGCACCTGCTCAACAATGCTGGGTGCCACTGATGGACTGCTTCTACTGAAATGATGTCACTTGTTTGTGTCTGCACCTGTTCCACAATGCTGGGTGCCACTGATGGACTGATTCTACTGAAACTATGTCATTTTTTGGTGTCAGCACCTGTTCAACATTACTGGGTGCCACTGTTAGAACTGTTTCTACTGAAATGATGTTACTTCTTGCTGTCTGCACCTGTTTAACATTGCTGGGTGCCACTGATGGAACTGTTTCTACTGAAATAATGTCACTCGTTGGTGTCTGCACCTGTTGACCATTGCTGGGTGCTACTGCTGGAACTGTCAACTATTTGTTTACTGAACTATGGAAAGCATTTTATGTGAATATTTATATAAACTGATTTTTTTGTTTATTTACTGTTTATGAAATGTTATGAGACTCTTACCTACACCAATTTGACATTGCTGGTGCCATTGATTGAATGATACTTGTGTAAACTATAATGTAAAATCCCATGTATGCAAGCATTTGTATTCCTTGTTGTATTTTATATATTAGGTTATTGAAGGGTCAGTGCAAAGCCAAAAATTTTAGCTAGTTATGTGATATTTAATTATTAATATTATCTTTTATTTTTGTTTGTGTTTTTTGGACGAATTTGGTGGTATTTTCACCACCAATGCTGGCAAAAATACCATCAAATTCTGGCCCGTGGAGGAGGGGCATATGAAAGGTGGCTACACTGAGCCACAGCGCCAGAGATTGCGCCAAAGAGTATTATTCAGCCGCCTCCACTGGCAGTGCTTGTCGAGAAGTCGTAGTAGGCAGTTCTTATCGAGAAGTCGTGGTGGAGAGTGCTAGTTGAGATGTAGCAGTAGTGAGTGCTTGTGCAGATGTTGGTGAGAGGATGCCGATAGCTGTACTATTTGAGGCCTTGTTGTGTGCAGATTTTTTGATGGGCTAGACACCAGATGTTGTTCGAATGGAGATATTGTAATGATCAGAGTACTTTTTGTCAATATATATGAAGGTAAAAATTCCTTTTTTCTATTTCAATGTCTTAAACAATAATGCCTCTTGGTCACAGGTTCAATCAACAAAGCATTTGGCTCGTGTTCTTGTATTAGACTGTATTTCTGGTTCGATGTGCAATTATAGTATTTCTGCTTATTTTTTTAATTACTTCAGTATAAATGGTATTTAAAATATCTTGTCTTATTGAGGAAGAACCGTGCCAGATGTGTACGTTGAATCACACTTCCACATACAGAACAGTTACACTTGTGCTTTGGTTTCGTAGGTTTTATAGTTGCTGGGGACTTAATTAATTAATTGTGTTAACGGAAATTCTCTTTCATTCTTTGTTATTATTCTATGCAGTCAGATTGCGTACTAATATTAGTCAGGGCCAACCGGTTACGAGACTTCGTAATCGGACAAACAGCGACTAAAATTAAAATTATTTGCATTCTATATAAATAAGCCCCCATGCAACAGTCGTTTTCCCTCGCTCTATTTGCGAGTGAAATAGGAGAAAAATGGCAAGTGGTGGTACAGGATACACTCCGCCACACACTGTACGGTGGCCTGCGGAGTATCTACGTAGATATAGATGTCGAATTCACTCAAATTCTCTTACTGACTTCGTGTTTGGTTTTTTCTAGACCTAAAGTAATACGTAAAAATTAGCGTGCACGGGCATGCGGGAAAGGTATATGTGGTTTGTGGCGGCTCTATAATTTTAGTACATAAAACTTGAAAGGCCACGTTCAGAAACAAGAGAACGTTAAACAGTAATATTATCTCCAGGAGTATCAACAACCATTACCATGATCAGACTAATTGGGCTATCTGAATGTGGAATGATAGCTCGTATTTACATAGATGGGGACAAGTGACCTCCATAAATAATGTACAAGTTCTGTTGACTTGGGAGAGGTGCATCACGTTTGGCACTCAAAAACTGATTTGGTTGTTTCTTGGTGACTGTCTGAAGGGAAAGATGTATATGTCATTTTTAACCGCGTAAAAATACTGTGCGATGTTAGCGCCAATGTTCACAGTGTAAATAAAAGGAGTTAAACGCAGCAATAAAACATGAAGATTACGGAAACTGGCGGTTCCCTTTGCTTCGATTAAGTTCACAAAATTCGTAACGTAAATTTTCTGCAGATCTGCTGCTACGAACCTAGAGATACAAGCCACGCATTTCTGACTTCTACGATATCATCAAGATCAAAGGCATCAGAACAAAGTTAACCAGATAGCACTCGCTAGTTTTCTTGGGCATAAACGCATCTCTGTTGGGACCTCACGTCAAGCGAAAAGTCACATGCAGAGTCCATCAAACTTTCCCGAGGAGATCAGGCAGTAAATGATTAAAGGACGTAATCAGTGTGTTTTATGACTGAGTGATAGGTGCGCCTTGATTGGCTACACAGCTTCTCAATATCCGCTTAAGTCTTACATTAAAAAAACCAATATTTATCAGATCCTTTGCCCATAATGCCTCTACTTGACTCTAAATCTATCTTGATATCATTCACTCTAATTAATGTTGGAACAGAGCCACCAGAAGAGTTACGAGGGCTGTCCAGAAAGTAAGTTACGATCGGTCGCGAAATGGAAACGACTATGAAAATCCGATAAAGCTTTGCAAAGATGTGTTGGGCAGTGTCTCCAGTATGACTCTAGGTAGAATTATGTCGCTCTTTTCATTCCTGAGCTCTTAGTGAGCTCGTAAAGATGTTATAGAAAATAGTGTCTCCCGCCAAGTACGAGGGCCTGGTGAGAATTTTCCCCTGAAGCTATGCAACCAACATTACATAACTGTCTTGCGGTTTTTTTCTTCAAGACATTTCTCAGCCTCATTCTGCAGGGGCAATGAAGATGTTCCTGCATCGTTTTAATTGGAAATGTTTGGTTACCCACAATACAGCCCGTAATTGTCTCCCACTGAGTTTCATCTCTGCTCAAACAAACCGCTGGCTATGAAAACAACATTTTGGCACAGACAACGAGCTTTAGGCCAGCGTAGAGAATTGGCGGAAAGCACTGGCGGCTACCTTCAATGATGAGGGTATTGGAAAGTTGGTACAACGCTACAACGAATGTCCGAGTCTGAACGGCGACTACGTAGAGAAGTAGCTGAAAGGTGTAGCTAACTGTTACAAATGAAACATTTCTGATTTTCACTGTGATTTTCATTTCGCGATCAAACGTAACTTACTTTCTGGACAGCCCTCGTATAACCTATAAAATATTGGTTAACCAGGAAAACTAACTACGATGAAGATATACCTATTTTGTATCAGTTAACTCTGCATATTATTTATTTATTTGCTCCTACCCCCATGAACCACGGACCATGCCGTTGGTGGGGAGGCTTGCGTGCCTCAGCCACGTGGGAGTACCCGAGCGGTCTTGGGCGCCGAAGTCATGGACTGTGCGGCTGGTCCCAGCGGAGGTTCTAGTCCTCCCTCGGGCATGGGTGCGTGTGTTTATCCTTAGGATAATTTAGGTTAAGTAGTGTGTAAGCTTAGGGACTGATGACCTTAGCAGTTAAGTCCCATAAGATTTCACATACATTTGAACATTTTGCTTGCGTGCCTCAGCGATACAAATGGCCGTACTGTAGGTGCAACCACAACGGAGGGGTATCTGTTGAGAGGCCAGACAAACGAGTGATTCCTGAAGAGGGGCAGCAGCCTTTTCAGTAGTTGCAGGGGCAACAGTCTGGATGATTGTCTGACCTGGCCTTGCAACATTAACCAAAACGGCTTTGCTGTGCTGGTACTGCGAACGGCTGAAAGCAAGGGGAAACTACGGCCGTAATTTTTCCCGAGGGCATGCAGCTTTACTGTATGGATAAATGATGATGGCGTCCTTTTGAGTAAAATATTCCGGAGGTAAAGTAGGACCCCATTCGGATCTCCGGGCGGGGACTACTCAAGAGGGCATCGTTATCAGGAAAAACAAAACTGGCGTTCTACGGATCGGAGCGTGGAATGTCAGATCCCTTAATCGGGCAGGTAGGTTAGAAAATTTAAAAGGGAAATGGATAGGTTAAAGTTGGATATAGTGGGAATTAGTGAAGTTCGGTGGCAGGAGGAACCAGACTTTTGGTCAGGTGAATACAGGGTTATAAACACAAAATCAAATAGGGGTAATGCGGGAGTAGGTTTAATAATAAATAAAAAAAATAGGAGTGCGAGTAAGCTACTACAAACAGCATAGTGAACGCATTATTGTGGCCAAGATAGACACGAAGCCCACGCCTACTACAGTAGTACAAGTTTATATGCCAACTAGCTCTGCTGATGATGAAGAAATTGAAGAAATGTATGATGAGATAAAAGAAATTATTCAGGTAGTGAAGCGAGGCGAAAATTTAATAGTCGTGGGTGACTGGAATTCGAGAGTAGGAAAAGGGAGAGAAGGAAACATAGTAGGTGAATATGGATTGGGGCTAAGAAATGAAAGAGGAAGCCGCCTGGTAGAGTTTTGCACAGAGCATAACTTAATCATAGCTAACACTTGGTTCAAGAATCATGAAAGAAGGTTGTGTACATGGAAGAATCCTGGACATACTAGAAGGTATCAGATAGATTATATAATGGTAAGACAGAAATTTAGGAACCAGGATTTAAATTGTAAGACATTTCCAGGGGCAGATGTGGACTCTGACCAAAATCTATTGATTATGACCTGTAGATTAAAACTGAAGAAACTGCAAAAAGTTGGGAATTTAAGGAGATGGGACCTGGATAAACTGAAAGAACCAGAGGTTGTACAGAGTTTCAGGGAGAGCATAAGGGAATAATTGACAAGAATGGGGGAAAGAAATAGGGTAGAAGAAGAATGGGTAGCTCTGAGGGATGAAGTAGTGAAGGCAGCAGAGGATCAAGTACGTAAAAAGACGAGGGCTACTAGAACTCCTTGGGTAACAGAAGAAATATTGAACTTAATTGACGAAAGGAAAAATTTAAAAATGCAGTAAATGAAGCAGGCAAAAAGGAATACAGACGTCTCAAAAATGACATCGACAGGAAGTGTAAAATGGCCAAGCAGGGATGGCTAGAGGATAAATGTAAGGATGTAGAGGCTTATTTCACTAGGGGTAAGATAGATATTTCCTACAGGAAAATTAAAGAGACCTTTGGAGAAAAGAGAACCACTTGTATGAATATCAAGAGCTCAGATGGAAACCCAGTTCTGAGCAAAGAAGGGAAAGCAGGAAGGTGGAAGGAGTATATAGAGGGTCTATGCAAGGGCGATGTACTTGAGGACAATATTCTGGAAATGGAAGAGGATGTACATGAAGATGAAATGAGAGATACGATACTGCGTGAAGAGTCTGACAGAGCACTGAAAGACCTGCGTCGAAACAAGGCCCCGGGAGTGCGCAACATTCCATTAGAACTACTGATGGCCTTGGGAGAGCCAGTCCTGACAAAACTCTACCATCTGGTGAGCAAGATGTATGAGGCAGGCGAAACACCCTCAGACTTCAAGAAGAATATAATAATTACAATCCCAAAGAATGCAGGTCTTGACAGATGTGAAAATTACAGAACTATCAGTTTAATAAGTCACAGCTGCAAAATACTAACGCGAATTCTTTACAGACGAATGGAAAAACTAGTAGAAGCCGACCTCGGGGAAGATCAGTTTGGATTCCATAGATATATTGGAACACGTGAGGCAATACCGACCTTACGACTTATCTTAGAAGAAAGATTAAGGAAAGGCAAACCTACTTATCTAGCAGTTGTAGACTTAGAGAAAGCTTTTGACAATGTTGACTGGAATACTCTCTTTCAAATTCTAAAGGTGGCAGGGGTAAAATACAAGGAGCGAAAGGCTATTTACAATTTGTACAGAAAGCAGATTTCAGTTATAAGAGTCGAGGGGCATGAAAGGGAAACAGTGGTTGGGAAGGGAGTGAGACAGGATTGTAGCCTCTCCCCGATGTTATTCAATCTGTATATTGAGCAAGCAGTAAAGGAAACAAAAGAAAAATTCGGAGTAGGTATTAAAATCCATGGAGAAGAAAAAAACTTTGAGTTTCGCCGATGACATTGTAATTCTGTCAGAGACAGCAAGGGACTTGGAAGAGCAGTTGAACGGAATGGACAGTGTCTTGAAAGGAGGATATAAGATGAACATCAACAAAGCAAAACGAGGATAATGAAATGTAGTCGAATTAAGTCGGGTGATGCTGAGGGAATTAGATTAGGAAATGAGGCACTTAAAGTAATAAAGGAGTTTTGCTATTTGGGGAGCAAAATAACTGATGATGGTCGAAGTAGAGAGGATATAAAATGTAGATTGGCAATGGCAAGGAAAGCGTTTCTGAAGAAGAGAAATTTGTTAACATCGAGTATAGATTTAAGTGTCAGGAAGTCGTTTCAGAAAGTATTAGTATGGAGTGTAGCCATGTATGGAAGTGAAACATGGACGATAAATAGTTTGGACAAGAAGAGAATAGAAGCTTTCGAAATGTGGTGCTATAGAAGAATGCTGAAGATTAGATGGGTAGATCACATAACTAATGATGAAGTATTGAATAGAATTGGGGAGAAGGGGTGTATGTGGCACAACTTGACAAAAAGAAGGGACCGGTTGGTAGGACATGTTCTGAGGCATCAAGGGATCACAAATTTAGTATTGGAGGGCAGCGTGGAGGGTAAAAATCGTAGAGGGAGACCGAGAGATGAATACACTAAGCAGAGTCAGAAGAATGTAGGTTGCAGTAAGTACTACGGGATGAAGAAGCTTGCACAGGATAGGGTAGCATGGAGAGCTGCATCAAACCAGTCTCAGGACTGAAGACCACAACGACAACAACAACAACATTGTGTATTTAGTATAACGTGCAGCAGTGGTGAAGCGTTATGTGTCATATACAATGAAGCGTCAAAGAAATTGGTATAAGCAAGCGTATTCAAATACAGAGATATGTAAACAGTTCGGCGCTGCGGTTGGCAATGCCTGTATGAGACAACAAGTGTCTGGCACAGTTGTTAGATCGGTTACTGCTGCTACAATGGCAGCTTATTAAGATTTAAGTGAGTTTGAACCTAGTGTTACAGTCGTCGCACGAGCGATGGAACATAGTATCTCCGAGATAGCAATGAAGTGGGGATTTTCCCGTACTACCAATTCACGTGTGTATCGTGAATATCAGGAAAATGGTTCAAATGGCTCTGAGCACAATGAGACTTAACTGCTATGGTTATCAGTCCCCTAGAACTTAGAACTACTTAAACCTAACTGACCTAAGGACATCACACATATCCATGCCCGAGGCAGGATTCGAACCTGCGACCGTAGCTGTCGCGCGATTCCAGACTGTAACGCCTAGAACCGCACGTCCACTCCGGCCGACAACATCAGGAAACCGATAAAACATCAAATCTCCGACATCGCTGCGGCCGGAAAAAGATCCTGCAAGAACGGGACCAACGACGAATGAAGCTAATCGTTCAACGTGACGGAAGTGCAACCGATCTGTAGATTTCAATGCTGGGCCATCAGCAAGTGTCAGCGTGCGAACCATTCAACGAAACATCACCGATATGGGCTTTCGGAACCGAAGACTCACTCGTGTACGCTTGATAACTCCACGATACAAAGCTTTACGTGTCGCCGGGACCCATCAACAACAATACTGCACTGTTGGTGACTGGAGACATGCTGCCTGGTCGAACGTGTGTGGTTTCAAATTGTATCGAGGGGGTGGACGCGTGGAGACAACCTCATGAGTCTATGGACCCTGAATGTCAGCAGCTGATGGAGGCTCTGTAATGTTGTGGGGCGTGTGCTGTTTGAATTATATGGGACCCCTTATACGTCTAGATATGCCTCTGAAGTGACAAGTGCGTAATCATAGTGTCTGATCACCTGCATCCATTCATGTCCATCGTGCATTTAGACGGATTTGGGCAATTCCGGCAGAACAATGTGACACCACACACCTCCAGAACTCTTCAGAGTGGCTCCAGAAACACACTTATTAGTTTAAACACTTACGCTGGCCACCAAACTCCCCAGTCAGAAACACTGCTGAGCATATCTTACAACGTGCTCTTCAGAAGAGAACCCCTCATACTCTTACGGATATATGGACAGCCCTGCAAGATTCATGGTGTCTACTCCCTCCAACTACTTCAGACATTAGTCGAGACCATGCCACGTCGTGTTGCGGAAGTCTTGTGTGCTCAGAGGGCCCTACACGATATTAGGCAGGTATACCGGTTTCTTTGGCTTTTCAGTGTATAGGTAATTTAAAATTACCCATTTACTTTCTATGAGTCTGTGACTCGATGAGTTCTAGTAACAAATTATAACAGCTTTATGCTCTTCATTAGGCCAACTTCTTCTTCTGGCGTCTCTATTTAAGTCACAAGAGGTCCTCCAGTTCATTTCATAGGACCTATCTAGTGAATTTTTTTTAAGAAAATATTATTGCATTAGAGTGTACAGAACATAACGAATTATATAATTTGTCATGACACCGTAATCTGCACGCGATTTCTCTTCGCTACTATACTTACTCCCCTCTAGCAAATATATCCACATCTAACTGATTCAAAAATCACCCACAAATCAGTTGAGTTGGAAAAATCCTTTTGCCCGTTTACCTTAATATCGTATCATAATTATCTGCCTCAGCCTAGATTTATGCCTCTTCAGTACCTAAGACTGAAGTAAGCCTTCTTTACTCAAAAACCAAATGAAATAGCGTTTACCTCCTCCTCCTACAATTGCACAATTATGACGTTTGATGATTAGCACCCGACTTTAACGTTTGTGAAATCTCGACGAAAGGAAAAAGCCCGTTCCGTACAATTTGGCCCGCGCCTCTTTAGTGTTGTACCTATGCGTAATTGACGCCGTGTTTCGTGAATGAGATTGTAGAATCGTGCGAAGTGGCTCAGTGCTTAGACATTGGACTCGTATTCTGGAGAACACTGCTTCAAATCCTTGTAATACCATCCAGATGTAGGTTTCCCGCGATTTCGTTAAATCACTTACGGCCGATTTTCTTACTCAGGCTGAGGGTGTGCTTCATGGTCGACAGGACTGGAACCTCACGATGTGTAGCAAGTGAATTAAAATTAATTAGTATAAATTTTCAAACTATTACAGGTCGTATATTGCTCACGACAACGTAATATCTCTCTCTGACCTTACAACTTCTACTTAGAGTTACTATCCCAGTGTTATCGTACACATTAGGTCCTCGGCCGTAGTGTTATACCGCAAAACGCGCTCTTGCAGGAGATTACACTGCCAAGGCTAAGGAAGAGTTCTGGGAAAGCAGCGGCCTCCGCAGTGATCTCATGCATTCTATCGCCTCACTGAAGCTGATGCATAACGTAGAGTAACATTTGAAGCGCTCAGTAGGGTGCACATAGTAAGATACTGTATGCTATGCGATGCTGGAAAACACAAGTGAGGCATGAGAATTTTGTCGGAACACAAGTAACTGTGCAGGGATTGAAGATGCAGTCCTAGGTCAACAGAACACGAGAAAGAGAGCCAAGCGACTGTAATAACATTGCACTCAAGTGCTGACTAATATGACAAAATACTCCTCCAGATAGAGGTTATGGAGCTACTGAGAAATGCTGTAGTTATCTTCCGGTCCATTAAATACTTCCACAGTTGCCAGACTTTCATTTGCTTGGACCGTCACCAAGACAAGGAAACGGTACCTAACTTCTGTTCCAGGAACATTTATTTATGTACGTCTGCAATTTGACAGAATTTAATCCTACACTCTCGGCTAGAGCAGAAAATCGTAGAAATTTTAAAAGTGTAATTTCCCTTATGAATTTTTATAAGAGAAACATTTTGACGAATTTATGTTGAAATCAGTCTTCGAAAATATTGAAATTTATTTGCTCCGTCTGAAGTGAAAATGAGATACGGACATAATATACTACCCTAGTAACTTCATTACCGTTGTGACACCTCACAGGTCTCAGAGAGAGGCGTTGTGATAACATAAAGGCACTGATCCCAGATTGGCTGCTATCGCAAGACGAGTAAAATACAGTGCTGTAGTATAGCAAATTTTGTGGTCGAACATGCCATGTAGTCCCATACGAGAGCCGACTGATAAGTTTTTAAGCAACTGATGGTTGTCGGAAGCAAAACTCTGGTGTGGTCTCTTAAAAACCAAAGTACTTTTATATATGAGGATGATATAGTTCTTTCGGACATGTCCGAAAGAACAGATACCATCTTCATATATATAAAATATATTTATAGCTCACCGGCCATTTGACCACCTTATTCTGTGCGGACGCACAATCAGTGCCTGAACTCTTACGGGAATCGGCAGCAAAGCCGGGAGTAATGAGTATGATGGGCAAGGGCACTATGAATATAGTGCGGGGCAATAAGCTGCGAATCTGGGTCTCACGGGAGGCGTGCTAGAGGTAAGTCCCTGCAGTCGCACTATCGCTTGTGTCCTCGATGGCTCAGATGGTTGCCGGCACGGTAGCTCAGCGTGTTCGGTCAGAGAGCTGGTTGGCCTCTGTAATAAAAAACTGAATGGAAGGATCAACAAAACGAACTTGAACGGATTTCTTGTGACGTCCGCAACGACCAAACACATCGATAAAAAAATAAAAATAAACAAATAAGGAAAAGGGATGGATAGAGCGTCTGCCATGTAAGCAGGAGATCCTGGGATCGAGTCCCGGTCGGGAAATACATTTTCAACTGTCCCCGTTGATTTATATCAACTCTTGTATGCACCTAAGGGTATTCATTTCAATGTAATTTCAAAGTACTTTTCTCAGAAGACCATTTTTTCTGAAGTACGTTCACCAGCAAAAATATTATCCACGTAACACTGGATCTATAGAGTGATTCAGATGTCCTAATCGATCTCGTTTTACGCAACCGATATTTTATATCTGGCTTTCATGAAAAATGCACGAGATTTCCCATATTCTCTCGCTCGAAACTGTTAGTCCTATAGAAAAAAATGAACACGTCCTTTTTGTAGGAAATTTAATTTAATTAAATTTTGTAGAGGAACACGTTTTCTCTGCAGGCCTTGGTTTTCGAGTTATTCAAGTAAAACGTTTAAAGGTTCCTTCAAACATACCTCCTTCAAAAACTCGTCCCTTACCAATCAAGATTCCTGGTACAACTATGTTATTGTTGGTACTCCCTCCTATTAGGGGTAACGGTTGTCGCAGAAACAGCCCGTTTTCGGTTGTACTGGTTATTTTCATCTCCAATATAACCTGACTATTAAAAGTGCTCGAAATAACCGATTTCTAAAATAACTTGTTTTCCATCTTTTATTGCTGTTATTTCCAGTAATAAACGCACAAGTCCACAAAGATTAAGAGATTACAAGATTCCCTCAGATTCTGCATTATACATTTCAAGTTACACAGTGTCAAAATATCAAACGAAGTAGATGAATAAACGAATGTCCGTCCAGTGCTCGTTGCTTTTCTCGAAAAGTAATGAGGTGTTGCATACTACAAAAAGAAGTCTCCAGTATTCTCCTGTTGATGCTAATGTTCTCAAACTCTGCTCATAAATCATGTTGTAATGGAGGATCATGCCCCTGTTCGGGGATTACGAGTGCTGAGTGCTAACGGCTAAAAACTGAATTTGGAGAACTCCATTTTTCGTGTAAATATGTCCGTTTCCAAGGTTTACAAGCTTTCAAAAGCGTATCTTGTAGACACAGGCAGCAGACGCAGGTGAGCTACGTCCTATTTTCATTGTAAACTGTGAATGAATCATTGTCTCAACAATGAGAGACCATACCTGAGCAGGTCTTGGCCACTGCAAGTTCACAAGCGTCGTCCAGTAGGTCATGCCACACAGCAACATCTACACTATTGTCTTACCGATCAAGGTGGCGCAGTGGTTAACACGTTGGACTCACATTAGGCCATTCTGATTTACGTTTTCCGTGATTTTCCACAACAGCTTAAGGCAAATGTCGGGATGGTTCCTGTGAAACGGCACGACCGACTTCCTTCCCCATCCCTCCCTAATCCAATGAGACCGGAGACCTTGCTGTATAGTTTTCTCCCCCTAATCAGCAGTGCCATACAAAGTCATATGTCTGCGCTAGTAGGTGGTACACTGCGCCTTGTGCACGTCCGCTGCGGCGCTCGGGGGTCACAGCACCAAGTTACAACACTTGAAGATGGGCGTATAAGAGCCCGAAACCGGTCCTGTCATAATAATAAAACTTTACATCTGTAGCGGTATTTTCATCCTCTGTATAATGTTCAGTTGCGGAGGTTCCTCCAACAGGATTGCTTATGCCAAACGTTTGTTGCTCGTTTCTGTCAGAGTTGTTATTAAGACAGCACTGAACGCTTTTCCCATTTCCTGTAATAATCCATTATCTCAAAGCAATGAAAATTATACGACTAAATATTACTCGTTAAAGCACCAGAGTTATGGCAAATTGATATACCCGTTTTCGTACGGTTGTCATTAAGAAATTAAAAAAAGAAAAAGAAACCTGTTACGACAGAGCCCAAAAAACAATAAGGATTACCCAGATCAAAAATACCAGTACCAGTTTTAACCGGTTGGTTTTCCCATCCCTACCTCATACTGCTGTACACAAAAGTTTTCTACTACACGAATGATTTCCGATATTAGACCTTTTTTAGTCTCTACTGATTTGGCGATTACGCTACCAGAGTAGACAGCTATTTCGTTAACATTATTAATTTAAATGTGTCTTTGGGGGAATTAAAGAAAAATGACTTTTGTAAACGTTACGCTAAAAATAATTACGTTGAAATTTCGATCCAAACTTAACTCTAATAACCACAGTCGTTTCGTAGTCAGAAGGACTGACGAATACAACGTTGTACTTGTTTATTGTATGCCGATAAAACTAACAAAAATGTTGCAAAAAATTTATACAGTAGTCACTTTTACAGTCTGCAAGTACACGACTAAGCCCTTGTCGTAATAACACCAGTGAATGAAGACCAAAAACGATCGAACCACTGGAAATACTTCGTGCAGTTGTGATGTTTTATACTGTGGAGAGGCATGAACAGCTTACTACGAGGGTCGCTCCAAAAGAAATGCGCTCTATTTTTGTAAAAATACAGTTTACATTCTGCATGTGTGAAAGTTTTACAGTGTGTAGATACATCCTTCCCGCTTGTTTTCGAACTTAGTTCAACCTGTTCCCGTGAGTGGCGCCGTCACAGCATGTCTTGAAGATGGCTGCTACACTTGAAGTTCGTCAGAAGCAACGTGCTGTGATAGAATTCCTGTGCTGTGAAAACGAGACAGTGGGAAACATCCACAAGAGCTTGAATAAGGTGTATGGAGTTGCTGCTGTCGATCGCAGTACAGTTAGTCGGTGGTCAAGCAGGTTACGTGATGAAAGTGGGCAAGGCAATATTGAGGACTGTCCTCGCAGCAGCAGGCCTGATACTGTACCACTCCAGACAATGTGCAGAGAGTTGACGAATTGGTGACTGCTGACAGACGCATTACAGTGAACGAATTCTCACGCTACGCTGGGATAGGGGAAGGGACTTTTTGCAGTATACTGAAAGTCTTGGCGTTGAAAAAGGCTTGTGCCAGGTGGGTTCCCAGGATGTTGACAGTGGCCCACAAAGAAACAAGAAAAACTGTATGCAGAGAACTTTTGGAACAGTACGAGAATGGTGGAGATGAATTTCTTGGAAGAATTGTGACAGGCGATGAAAATTGGCTCCATCATTGTTCACCGGAGATGAAGAGGCAATCAATGGAGTGGCATCATGCAAATTCACACAAGAAAGAAAAAATTCAAAACCACACCTTCTGCTAGAAAAGTTATGGCTACTGTGTTTTTCGATTCCTAAGGAATCATGCTGGTGGACATCGTGCCAAGTGGAATCACCATAAATTATGATGGATATGTGACGACACTGAATTAACATCAAGCTCGACTGAGTCGAGTTCGACCACATCGGCATAAGCAGGATGATTTGCTGTTGCGCGACAATGCACGGCCACATGTGAGTCAAAAAACCATGGAAGCGATCACAAAACTCGGATGGACAACACTGAAACACCCGCCTTACAGTCCTGAAATGGCTCCATGTGTCTATCATCTCTTTGAAAGACTCTCTTCGTGGAACAAGGTTTGAAGATGATGACTCCCTTGTGCACGCTGCCAAACAGTGGGGTTGGTCCAGAATTTTAAAGTGCGGTTATACAGGCGCTGGTTCCAAGATGGCGTAAGGCAGTTGAGAGGAATGGAAATTGTGTGGAGAAATGAAAATATTGTTCCTAAATGATGTATCTACACACTGTAAAACTTTCAAACATGTGGAATAAAAGATGGATTTAAAAAAAAATAGTATACATTTCTTTTGGAGTGACCCTCGTAGAAATCCTGACAGAGTGGGAGTAGAGGTGCGTTTGAAGGTCACTTTCGTAGGTGGTCCTCTAATCACTCGAAAACTACGGCCTCTAGCGAAAACGTACCCCGGACAAGATTTATCTGCATTAAATTTCGCGTAGCGAGTGAGGGACTGAAAATGTGGCAAATGATTTATGGAGGCCAGGTATAACATTGTGGGCTGCAAAAGACGCCATTGGCAGAGGCAGATGAATAACCCAGTATAAGTCATTTTTATGGAAATATTAACTGTGGGAGATTTTTTTCGGAAATGTGCACTACTGGCCATTAAAGCTGAAACACAATAAAGACGGCATGGGACAAAAATGAAATTGGTATGAACTGTGCTCTGTGCTTTGATATAAAATATTCGTTAGCATCTCAGCGATACTGTACAAAATAGGAAGTAGTGGCTCCATGTACATTCTTTAAATAAGGGAAAATTTCGCAGTGGATTTGTTATTCAGGGATGGCATTTGATTGTGGTTTGTCTGTGAGGAGATCGTGTTATGTCTCGTATAAGAAGGAGAAACGTGTACCAATACGTGTCGGAATACGACAGTTGGAGTATCGTGGCCTAACAAGTTGTTATCGTCAAGCTAGATTGCTCTTCGCGTTCATATGGTTCTCGTCACTGGCGTGCGGAAACGGAATCGATGGGTGCAGCAGAAACATAGTCAACGCCCATGTTGGATCTCAAAAGCCTCACGCGACTAGTGAACAAGTGAACAGGCGTATTTCCCAATCGACCGTGCAGAATCGTACAATCCCGTCACGTGCATGCAGCACGGCTTCTTCGTGGCTGAAAAGAGTATCCACAAGAACTGAGTTACGACATCTGCAGCGCCAAGGACTGTACGAACGTTAACTGTTGCGACGTAACATTCACACAGCAGCAGAGAGAAAAGAGACAGAGAGACGTGCAGACAGTTCCTTGCCCAGCAACAATGGACACACGAGAGGCGCCACGTCCAGAGGAGTGCCAATTCTCGGCCTTGCAGCAGGATAGCCCCATCAGTGTGCGGAAGCTCCGGGGAGAGCGGATGTTGCCATATTGCTTACGTCATCGTCATGCTGGCCCACCACATGTCATGATGAGGTATGACGCCACTGGGAACGCAACAGGATCACTTGTGATTCGCTTAGCTGTTTATTAGGAAAGCGGTGCGATACGTTTTGTCGTGTTAGACCGCTGGCAATGTCATGTCTTCGAGATCTCGGTGACGTTGTCCTAGAACAAGATAAACAAAGGTCGCACATACTTGTGTTGTCCTCCCAAACATCGATACAGAGGATTTACGGCTGTTACCCTGGAGACTCTCCTGAAGTTTCACCCATTGTAAACATCGTGCCATTGGTAGCCAGAAGACTAGCACATTAACACTCGCCAGCCACTACGACAGGTGAACGTAGAGTTCAAGTAGCATGGAATGACGAACCATTATCTGCTATCCAAGCTTTGTTAGACTCGTTGTCCAGCCAGATTAGAGATGTTGTTGCTGTCACAAGCATACTAAATTTATCACTTGGTATACTCCCAAATGACACATTAATTATATCTATAGGGTAGGCGGTGGTAAAAATGCGCACGGAGCAGAGATCCAAATCAGATGTCTGTCCTTCTTGTGAGTGTAGTGTTGCAGCCCTGCAGTTTCAGTTGAGACATTTTATGATGGAAATGTCATGTGTATCGTGTTAGTGGTTTGTCCATTCAAGCTTTCGAGATTAGAGGCGAAATAGGTTTTTGGAATGTTCGATGCAAGTATTTACCAAGTATTTAATGGCTACCTGTCTGCTACAAAGAAATAAAAAAATTACCAATACCGCGCATGTTAGTACATAACCTAGCTCACGCTTTAAGACTTAGTTGTTAGTTTAAGGCCGGTCTGAGGGGCCGTGCGGTTGTAGGCGCTACAGCCTGGAACCGAGCGACCGCTACGGTCGCAGGTTCGAGTCCTGCCTCGGGCGTGGATGTGTGTGATGTCCTTAGGTTAGTTAGGTTTAATTAGTTCTAAGTTCCAGGCGACTGATGACCTCAGAAGTCAAGTCGCATAGTGCTCAGAGCCATTTGAACCATTTTTGTTAGTTTAACATATTGCCATATATATGGCAGCTGATACCAAAAGTTCAGAAATCAGCGCCATGGGGCAAAGATCCTACTAACTATCTGGGGCAAATGTCCGCATGCATACCTTTGCCTCGAATTCTTCGTCTTTTTCTTTCCACGGTTTTAATGCTGAAAGCTTAGATTTATTTAATATGATTGAAATGAATTTATAGTTCACTATTTTACATCTACTGATTCAAAATTAGTGTGACTAGTTCAACTTCATGTAACAGGAAGTAGGCGAGAAGAAGTTCCTAAACGCCTTTGTCTTATAAAACGTTAGAGGAGGCGAAGAAGATAAAACGAAACCTATTTTCCATTAGAAATACAGCTAATACGCTTGGATGTAATGATTCCACATTACGTAAGAGACTTAAAGCAGGCTATGGAGTGGCATCTTTGGGACGTTTCTAGAGAGTATTATCTGAGACAGAGGAAACTGATTTTGTGCAGCATTGTATCAGTTTACATTCTTATGCTCTACGGCCTTGCGTTTAACACTTCCGTCATTTAGCATATCGGTTTACCGAAAATAATGGCGTTAACTACCCGTTTAATAAAGATACCCAAGTGGCGGGAAAAGACCATTAGCCAATGTTCACGGACCGTCATAATTTAAGATTGAGGCAACCGTAGAAAATCAGTATCGGGGGAATAATGGGGCTCAATACAGCAAAATGGAACTTTTTTCAGCAACTTTTCCGTCCCACCAGCTCTGTGATGGAAAGGAAACACGAAAACAAACTGCCCCGGAAAATTGTAGAGAAGTGTGCCACGAAAGACCTATAATAACAATACGGTGTTTCTTTGTGTTGAAACGGTTTTATTTAAATTAGTGATGTGTTAGTGTAATGTTTTGATGTGTAATACAGGTACGATTATGGAGACAATGATGATGATGATTGTGAGGATGGTGATGATTTTTATGTAAAACATTACAACAAGTTAATAATCTCAGTACCTGACAAATGGTTCAAATGGCCCTGAGCACTATGGGACTTAACATCTGTGGTCATCAGTCCCCTAGAACTTAGAACTACTTAAATCTAACTAACCTAAGGACATCACACACATCCATGCCCGAGGCAGGATTCGAACCTGCGACCATAGCAGTCGCGCGGTTCCGGACTGAGCGCCTAGAACCGCTAGACCACCGCGGCCAGCAGGAGTACCTGACAAATACTTGAATTTCTCTTTAGTCTTTCATAATTACAATAATTTCCTATTGTGTGGAATTTTTCCCATATCAATACGATGTTTATCCCAGGCCTGAAACCATCTTATTTTTCATTAAAAGCCGTTGCACAATTAATTAACACAAACAACTTAAAATGTGCAGGCAAGGAATTACTACGTGAAACATGTGTGGTCTAAGTATAGTGATTAGTAATCAACACGTCCTCAATCCCGAGTTCAAAACACGCCACCGCTTAATTTTTGATTAAGAATCAGCACTGGTGGCCGAAGGAAAATGGTTCAAATGGCTCTGAGCACTATGGGACTTAACATCTGTGGTCATCAGTCCCCTAGAACTTAGAAATACTTAAACCTAAATAACCTAAGGACATCACACATATCCATGCCCGAGACAGGATTCGAACCTGCGACCGTATCGGTCTCGCGGTTCCAGACTGTAGCAGTTGGAACCGCTGGGCCACTCCGGTCGGCGGTGGCCGAAGACTTCCGGCTTGAGAAATCACCCTCATTCTGCCAACAGCCTTGTTAAAGAGGAGCGGACAGATGTTCAGATCACTACCTTGTCTTTGAGGTAGGGAACTAGCCCAAAAGGAGGAAGAATCGGCAGTAATCAACGCCATGAGGATGCAGTACGCAATGGAAACCACTGCAGTAAAGACACATAATACGTACTTACAGGACAGTGGCAAGTAATCGAAAAAGTGCCATGATAATCTCTCCATTGGCAAAAGATTCTGGAATAGCCCCTCATTCGGATCTCTGGGAGGGGCTTCCAAACGGGAGGTGACCATGAGAAACAGACTGAATAAGTAACGAAAGGATATCGTTGTACGAGTCGGAGGGTAGAATGTCAGAAACTTGAACATGGTAGGGAAGCTAGAAAAACTGAAAAGGGAAATGCAAATGCGCAATCTAGACACATAGTAGGGGTCAGTGAAGTGAAATGGAAAGAAGACAGGGATTTCTGGTCAGATGAGTGTAGGGTAATATCAACAGCCGTGCGGTTCTAGGCGCTACAATCTGGAACCGAGCGACTGCTACGGTCGCATGTTCGAATCATGCCTCGGACATGGATGTGTGTGATGTCCTTAGGTTAGTTAGGTTTAATTAGTTCTAAGTTCTAGGCGACTGATGACCTCAGAAGTTAAGTCGCATAGTGCTCAGAGCCATTTGAACCAGCCATAACATCAACAGCAGCCCAAAATGGTATAATAGGAGTAGCATTCGTTATGCACAGGAAGGCAGGGCAGAGTGTGTGTTATGCTGAGCAGTTCAGTGACACTGTTGTTCTTATCAGAATCGACAGCAAACCAACACCGATAACGATAGTTCAGGTATATCCTCCGATGTCACAAGCTGAAGATGAAGAGATAAGAGAGTGTATGACGATATTGAAATGGTAATACAGTAAAAAGAAACGAAACTCTAATAACTGCTATGCGGTTGTAGGGGAGGGAGTAGAAGTAAATGGTACAGGAGAATATAGTCTTTGGACAAGAATGAGAGAGGAAAAGGACTAATTGAGTTCTGTAATAAATTTCAGGTAGTAATAGTGAATACTCTGTACAAGAATCACCAGATCAGAAGATATACTTGGAAAACGCTGGGTGATACGGGTAATTTCAGTTAGATCATCTTGGTCAGACGGATATTCCGAAATCATACATTGAGTCAGATCACAATATAGTAATGATGAAGATGAGGCTGAAGTTCAATAGATTAGTCACGAAGAATCAATACGCAGAGAAGTGGGATACAGAAGTGACGAGATACCCTTGAATTTCTCTAAGGCCATAGATACAGAAATAGGGAATAGCTCAGTAGGCAGTACAGCTAAAGAGGAATGGACATCCCTAAGAGGGGCAGTGACGGAAGATGGAAGAAAAAACTTAGTTTCAATTGTGGTAACTGCGAAGAAACCATGAGTAACAGAAGAAGTACTTCGCTTGATCGATGAAACAAGGAAGTAAAAAATGTTCAGGGAAATTCAGGAGTACGGAAATACAAATCGCTAAGGAATTAAATAGATAGTAAGTGCATGGAAGCTAAGATGGAATGGTTGCATGAAAAAAGTGTAGAAATCGAAAAAGAATGATTCTTGGAAGGACTGAATCAGCATGTAGGCAAGTCAAAATAACCTTCGATAAATTTAAAAAGCAAGAATACTAACATTGAAAGTGCAACGAGTATTCTACTTTTAAATACAGAGGAGAGAGCAGATTGATGGATACAGTACACTGAAGGCCTCCATGAGGGGGAAAGTTTGTCTAACGTGATAGAAGGACGAAACAGGAATCAGTTCACAAGAGATAGGGTATCCAGTATTAGGATCAGTATTTAAGAGAGCTTTGGAGGACTTAACATGAAATAAGGCAGACGGGGTAGATAAAATTCCATCAGAATTTCTAAAATTATTAGGGGAAGTGGCAACAAAACGACTGTTCACTAAGTTACGTAGAATGTATTACTCTGGCTTTCAGAAAAATATCATCCGCACAGTTTCGAAGACTGCAAGAGCTGACAAGTGCAACAATTACCGCACATTCAGCTGAACAACTCAAGGATCGAAGCTGCTAGCAAGAATAATACACAGAAGAATATAAAACAAAACTGTGGATGTGTTCGATGACGATCAACTTAGCTTCAGGAAAGGTAAAGGCGTAAGAGGGGCAATTCTGATGTGGCGGTTGATAATGGAAGCAAGACTAAAATAAATCAGGACACGTTCATAGAATTTGTCGACATGGAAAAATCTTTCGGCACTGTAAAATGGTGCAAGATGTTCGAAATTCTGAGAAAAATAGTGGTAACCTATAGAGAGAGACGAGTAACATGCGGTATGTACAAGAGACAAGAACGAGTAATAAGAGTGGACGGTTAGGAACGAAGTGCTCGAATTGAAAAGTGTGTAAGACAGGGATGTAGTCATTTTTCCCTACTGTTCAGTCTGTACGTCGAAGAAGCAATGACGCAAACAAAAGAAGGGTTCAGGAGTGTAATTGAAATTTAAGGTGAAACGATATCAGAGTTACGATTTGGTGATGACACTAGCATCTTGAGTGAAAGTGAAGAAGAATTACAGTACCTGCTGAATGGAATGAACAGTTTAATGAGAACAAAATATGGCTTGAGAGTAAATCGTACAAAGATGAAAGTAATGAGAAGTACCAGAAATGAGAACAGCGAGAAACTTAACATCAGGATTGATAGCCACGAAGAAGATGAAGTTAAGGAATTCTGCTACCTAGGCAGAAAAATAACCAATGACGAACGGAGGAAATTGAACATCAAAAGTAGACCAGCAGTGGAAGAAAATGGCGTGCCAATTAAAGTTTTGTAGTGTCAAACGTAGACCTTAAAAAAATTCGAGGGAGAAACTCCTGAAAATGGACTTCTGGAGTACAGTATTGTATGGTAGAGAAACATGGACCGTGGGATAATCGGAACAGAAGGGAATCGAAGCGGTTGAGGTGTTCTACAGACGAATGTAGAAAATTAAGTGGACTGACAAGGTAAGGAATGAGGAGGTTCTGCGTAGAATCGGAGAGGAAAGGAGTATGTGGAAAACACTAACAAGGTGAAGGTACAGGATGACAGGACATCTATTAAGACATCAGGAAATGACTTCCACGGTACTAAACGGAGCTGTTGCGAGCAAAAACTGTAGACGAAGCCAGAGTTTAGAATACATCCAGCAAATAATTAAGTACCTTGGTTGCAAGTGCTACTCTCAAACGAAAAGGTTGACACAGGAGTGGAATTCGTGGCGGGCCGCATCAAACCAGTCAGAACACTGACGAATCAAAAAAAAAAAAAAGGTTTGCGCTGATAAGCACCCACACGAATTAAATTTTCTGAGATATTCTTCACATGGTGAATTCGCGGGATGTGCGTGCGAGGAAATAGTTAGTTGTGTGGCTTTTCTTGGAAAGAACACGCTCCGAATTTTAACGGCCAATTTCTGCGGGGTGGTGCTGTCATCGGCATTTGATGAACATCTCGCGTGACGCTATCGCGTTCACTAAACGATAATGTTACGAAAGGCATCACTACTTTCTTAATATTATATATTAATTAAGCCTTTTAATGTTTCCAGATTGAAGATCAAAACTCAAGTATCCATCGAACGAGGGATCCCTACATCAGCGGTAAGTACGCAGTAACTGTAGTAACGGTGATGCTAAAACAAGCTCAAATAGGGGTATGTTCTCTTAAAAAGGAAGTTCGACCCAAATTATTTGTAGATGAAAGACAAGTTCGTCGAGAGTAAATCACTGGAAACATAGATCCAACTAATATCAACGTACAAAAGCACCTTAATTCGACAACGTGAGTATCTTTAGCGCATAACTGAAAGTGTCACAGGCAGGCGCGAATTGACTAATCCACCGAGGTCATGGCACAATATTTTGTCACTCGCCAGGGGTCTAATCAGCGTGTGAGTATACTGTAATGACCATAGCTGGCTCTGTGCTTACTAGCAGAGTGCCACAAGTCGTGAGTTTGGTGCTTCGGCATTGACCTTCCACCGGCCATTCATTTCGCTTCTATCTCTGCATCACTTTTCGTGTAGACGCTGAAATCTTAAACAAATTAATCGTTACACGAGGAAATTTTGTGGTGTTCCGTATAATATCATCTAATTGGGTCATGCAGTCGACAGAAGCTCTGTTAAAGAATATATTTAATGGTCCACAGTCCACCATGCACCATGTGATTAAGGAAATGGAGCATAAGTGAACAACGTGGGCTGGTACTGCGGGGGATGGACGCTAACATGAGTCAATGGACGTAGGGAAAAATGAAACTTTGTGTTCTAACACGGGAACTATGACTACCAAGAAGAACCAGACGTGAATCGTCAGACCTGCTTTTCGTTTGGCTGTGGGAGTCATTTAAAAATATGATGAAAGCGGCATCTTGCTCCCACAAATATCTATTTTCAGCTATAGTGGAACCTTCGGTGCTCTATTTATAAAGCACTTGTGTTATGCGACCCTTGGAAATACAAAGAATGGTGGGATAAGGCTTACAACAGCACAGCCTGTAGAAGGAAGCGCTGCTAGAGTACTAGTTTCATCAGAAATTACTGCATCGATTTGTTTAGCTCCACTACGAACAACAATTACATACGACTCCCGTACTGAAGTAACACCCGTTACATCCATGTTCCAAATATCGTGAGGCTGAAAGCAAATGTGGTCTGAAAACTGTTACCAAATTATAGAAAAATATTCCTCATTTGTTTGGTTGAAACTAGTTTTTCTTACAGTACCTTCCTAAAGTTAGACAATCGATTTTATAATCATCTACAGCTTTACGAATTGACAATTCCTCGTTTTTTACCCTTCTTCTCGGTTTGTCTTTTTTATGCTCCGTCACCATATTTACTTTAGACGAGAAAAAAAAATTACTAAAAGTTCCTGCTGCGGAAGCTTGTCACGTGCGTCATCCTTCTCAGAACAGCCATTTCGGATAAAAACTGAGATAGGAAACGAGGCTTACAAACTAGCTTCAGCACTGATGCAGAACAGCACTGCGAAACTGTAATAAATAAGAGAAACTCTTTGCCATATGGACTTCACAGAACACAAGACGGATACTCATACTTCATTATATCAGTAAACGAATACTTACAATAGCAAAAAGTAACACATCCAGAAAATTGTACTAGGAACTACAAAATGCGTACACCCTACTCAGGATGCTATAATTGTACTGAGATTTCAGTTTAGACCGATAGAAAGCTCAAAATTTATCTGATTAGGAACAAAATAGATTTTTTTTAAAAATCTCTTAATAAATTATTCAGTAACATCTTATAAAACATTTAACACCTTTGTATCATACAGCGAGATTAAAAATATAATAAAGTGCCCATCGTAGTAACGATAATTTCAGAGTCGTTTTTTTATTACTGTGAGACGAACTGAACATTTGCCGATTATGCTTTACCAGACGTTATGAGACTCATTCATTGGCAGAAGAACATATTGACAGAATAAAACAGCAATATATTGACATAAACTGATAAAAATTATCGTAATGAGTTTCCCAAATGTTGCAGGATCATCCTTGATGCACCCAGTAGCTCCAACTATCAGACATATCGCAACTCCTTTTCCCAGCCCGGATCACCAAGCTCCAACGTTCTTCACTCTTAGCGATGTTTCTCATGTCCAGCGAACGATTAATAAACCCATCGGCTAATACTAACATTACGTGTATAGGTGCCATTCAGGGCCTGACCACACGCACAAACATTACAATTTTTAGGTCCCTGTGTTACGTAAAGCGTAATTTCACAGTTCCATGTCATTTTAAAAATCGTAAACATTTTCATTACAAACAACAGGCAGTCTACTCAAAAGTATCCGGGCACAGCAAGAAATGCGGATATGGACACTAGAAATCCCCCGGCCGGGAGAGTTCAGTGACTTCGAAGGCGGAATGCCCATTGGGTGTCACCTGAGTAACAACCTATTCAAAGATATTTAAATGTTTCCAAAGATACCCAAGTCAACTTCTGGTGGCGTGGACGTGAGTGTGAGGAGGAAAAGCGAAGCCACGACCTCAGCTGGACCAAGATCAGGCAGACGACATGTAATGAACGACAGAGACGGTCGAGCATTACCGAGGGTGGCTGTTAATAATCGCATGAACTCAGCGGAAATACTCTGTCGTTACTTCCAGAGTGCAGCTAACGCAATGATTGTGCGTCGGGAGTTAAAAGGAATGAGGTACAATAGTTGGGTATCTTCCTACAATACAGATTTCTTCTGTTAGTGTAGGCGACGCTTGAGGCATAGGAATGGGCGTAGCCAATGTACAGAGAATGACCGCACGCGAATGATTTGGAGTGATGTAGTCTGCTACACATGTGGTAATCCAATGGAAAACGACGATCGTATGTGTCAGCATGATAATGCACCCTGTCATAAAGCAGCTCCTTTGAGGCAATGGTTTGTGAAAAACAACATCTCTCCGAAGGACTCGTCTGCCCTGACTACCAACTTGAAACTGATGAAACATATTTGGGATGAATTAGAACATCGATTTCGCTTCAGAACCCAGCTGCCAACATCCATTTCTCTGGTTTCGGCTCTTGAGGAAGAATGGACTGCCAATCCTCCACAGGGATACTGACACCTTACTGAAAGAGCCCCCAGCTGAGTTCCAGACGTCTTGAAGGCGAAAGGTGGACACAATCCACATTACTGTCCAGTAGTAATTGTCAAATGGTTCAAGTGGCTCTGAGCACTATGGGACTTAACATCTATGGTCATCAGTCCCCTAGAACTTAGAACTACTTAAACCTAACTAACCTAAGGATAGCACACAACACCCAGCCATCACAAGGCAGAGAAAATCCGTGACCCCGCCGGGAATCGAACCCGGGAACCCGGGCGTGGAAGTGAGAACGCTACCGCACGACCACGAGATGCGGGCAGTAGTAATTGTCCAAGGACTTTTGGTCACATAATGTATTTCTCCACATATTACTGATTAAGAGATTTCACATGTGAAACGCTGTACTTTTGTCTCAGTGCGCAAGCTGTTTTACAACTTTCAATCGAAAATTACAGGAAGATGTCTGTTACAGCGTAGGATTTAGGTGGAATGGGGTTCAGGCTGGGTGGTTTCCCAGGTGTGGGGCTAAATTTAAAAAATATTTTAGCTAACTTAAATATCCTTATCGTAACAAAACGAAAATAAACTTTCAATGAAACAAAATAATCCTGCAGTCCATAAAGATTTCAAACATGGCAGAACATAATTAAGACAACATAATGTCCTCCTTAAATTAAAGAATGAAAGTCCAGCCTTTCCAGTAACACACACAACAAGGCAAAATCATTAGAAATTTCAGATGCTTAGACTTCGGCCATTACCATTAAGGTGGGTAGGACGCCAAACGGGCCGACTTGGAGTAGGACAGGCACCACAGGACATTTTAATTTCCGCTGTCTACATTGATCCGTGTTGCGACTCGCGTTGGTGCCGTTGGTAGGTTGGTATCGTGTAATAGGGATAGTGGCGTCTCGTTTTCTTCTTGTGTTTACTGGCGCCACGACACTTGCTAGCTTGTCTGTCCACGAGTGGCAGCAGCAGTGGTTATCGATATCTAGTACGGTGGTACTATCTTTGGAGGAACGTCAAGTGTTTTCCGGGTTGGAGTGTGTCGGGTAGTTTGGTTGCGATGGAACAGCAATGAGGTCTGACAGCACGTTAACATGCCAGGACCGCTGGCGGCATGCAGGCACTGCTCGATCGAGGGGCTGTAGCTGCAAGGGTGACAACCTTGTTCTCCACCAGAACCAGGACGTTTCAGTTGAGTGAACATTAACCGAGTAGAGAAACCTCCACTATTTTGAGATCACGCCGTTTGTTCGCGCGTAGCTGCTCGCAGGGTCGTAGAGACGAAGGGCAACTAGTGGAGTGTTTAGAGTTGGTGAAATTAATTAGCCATCCTCCACCTTTTATTATTAACATGGAATTCCTTGTGTTCATTGATGAAGTTAAGCCAGCGGTATTTTTCTGCCCAGAGGCCGCAAACGCCCCAGTTACCTGCCCTGGAGGTTAGTGTATTTTCGTGCCAGTGTACCTTTCCTTGCCTTGCTACTGCTGTCCGGTAAGGCGTGTAGTTAGGCAGCCTCCTTGATTGTGATTCGGATATTTGTTCCATTTGGACTACTTTAGTCGTAGTGGAATCTTCTGCTTCAGCTACGGTCGCAGGTTCGAATCCTGCCTCCGGCATGGATGTGTGTGATGTCCTTAGGTTAGTTAGGTTTAAGTAGTTCTAAGTTCTAGGGGACTGATGACCACAGCTGTTAAGTCCCATAGTGCTCAGAGCCATTTCTGAACCTTCTGCTTCAGGATGTTCTAATCACCGGATTCAGAAGATGCAGTGCTGCCCGCCGATTCCGCCTTGCGTGGGTTATTCCATCGTTGTGTTGGTTATCAGACATTAGGTGGATGTTGCAATAGTGTTGGCCGCCGTTTAAACTGTCACTAGGTTGAGTTGCCATCCGGTTATGTGAATACAGTTCTTGGCTGCCTGTCTCATTGTTTACAAAGCTGAGCGACTTTCCCTGGTCGATCCATGGAGCACTATCTGAGGCCCACTTCTCTCTTGATTTGATCAGAATGTGATGATTGTCAATAAGGCCTTCAGCCGCGAATGCTATTTGTCTTATGAATTTTTAATTAGATGTTGTCTCTTAATATGATTGCCCCTTTTTTTACAATATTTTAGTATGAATTGCTATCTGGGCTTTTAGCTCTCAAATTGTTTTTTGAGTAATTACTGTTGGGGCCTTCAGCCATGAATGAAATTTGTCTACAAAAATTTTAATTATATATTGTCTTAACAGTCAAATTTGATAATTGTACCTTATTGTCAACCTTATATGCAATTGGTTCCACATAAAGTGTAGGTGATTTAAAAAACAAACTGAGTAACTGACGGTAACTGAATAAGGTCCTGTCCACACCGAAATCTGCCTTTCCGTAAGTATCCTCGTCTCATACACTTTTACAAATAAATTCATAAAACTTCGTCAGCATGTCCAGAAAGATTCAAGATTCATACTCATAGGAGTGGAAGTTGTTCAAAAACATAACTAATTTTTTTTCATGTGAAATTTCATAATTTTTTTCACTTACTATTGGCTGGATTTGTTGCTATAGACACACTTTTATTCATAAGTAAGAGATATTATTCGATGAATTTCGCATAGTATACAAACCATACTTACAGATGTATGAAACTCTAAATGTATTTAATTTATGAAGAAATGAATTAGATGTTACATTTTAAACTTCATGTTTAGAAAAGTTTTATAGTTGATTATCTGAACTTTTACCATAGTTTTTAATAGATTTGGAAAATTCTAGAGTTTTGCATTAAGGAGTTTGTGTTTAATAAGCAATTAATCTTTATCAATTATTATACAGCAACACAAACAATTAATTATTCACAATTTTTTGTATACGATAAATCGCACAAGTCTAAGGGCTGTCAATTCGAGTAAGTACCTAAGAATTACTATTACTAACAACTTAAATTGAAAAGAACACATAAATAATATTGTGAGGAAGGCGAAATAGAGACTGTGCTTTGTTACCAGAACACTTAGAAGATGCGACAAACCCACTAAAGAGACAGCCTACATTAGACTTGTTCGTCCTCTGCTGGAATGTTTGCTGCGCAGTATGGGATCCTTACCAGGTAGGATTGACGGAGAAATCGAAGAAGTGCAAAGAAGGGCAGCTCGTTTCGTGTTATCGCGCAACAGGGGTGAGAGTGTCACTGATATGATACGCGAGTTGGGGTGGCAGTCGCTGAAACAAGGGCGATCTTCTTTGCGGCATCCACCTATGTAGGAAGAAACGATCCTCATAATAAAATAAGAGAAATCAGAGCCCCAACGGAAAGATTTAGGTGTTCCTTTCTCCCACGCTCCATTCGAGAGTGGAATGGTAGAGAAGTAGTATGAAAATGGTTCGATGAACCCTCTGCCAGGCACTTACGTGTGAATTGAAGAGTAACTATGTAGATGTAGTAGATGTAGAACAATTAACACTGCGAATTCTCATCAGAACTGTATCCACAACCAGTTACCCTTATCACGTAGTTTAAACACTACGCTATAGGATTAATACAGTTAATCGCGACCACCATGTGAAGTGAAGTAATTCAAATGGTCTCTCTGACAGCCACATGCCCTCACTCGTGTGTGCCATCGGAAAACGGCCACAACATGTCACACGACAACCATAGACTTCTGTGCAGCGCTTGTGCCTAGCAAACACACCCAGTGCACTGCTCGTGTACCACATGGCGCACGGTACCACTGATAATACCACCAGCGTGCAACTGCCAAGTGGTCTTCTCAATATGTAGGAGCTTCTTTCTCCGCCTCGGCTGGGACCACCACCTGTCAATACGGGAAAAGACCTATGACTCAACGTGGCTGTTACATCCACACAGCGGCCACACGCTGAGTAGACTATAGTGACGTCCGGCTGACAAAATCACACCGTGCGAGATTCTCGAGGACCTCGCTCTAGGCTGCGCCCAGTATTGTTTCGTTCGTCACCGTGCTTCGTCTCACTGCTCCCCGATCGCCTTTGCCACTAGATCGGCCACGACAGCGCTCACGGCAACCAAGTACCCTCGCCGTTCGTTCTCCCGCGCCATCGTATCAGGGGCGGCCAGTAAACAATGTAAGACGCTTTGTTTCGGCCAATTTTGGCTGAAAAATGTGTTGTGGAACATTATAGAATATTCTTGCTTCAGTCTCCGCAGTTTCACGAACTTCCGATAGGTGGTGGCACTATATGTAGCCTTCAAAATGGTGTCTGTAATGGAGTGCGTTCCAGATGGAGAGCTGAGTTTCTCTTGGTGGAAAACTAGAGCATCACAGATATTCGTAGGTGCTTGCAGCATGACTACGGAAACCTGGTAGTGAATAAAAGGACGGTCAGTCGTTTAGCGAGGCGTCTGTCATTATCGCAACAAGGTCACGCGTATCTGTCCAGTCTTTCGCGGGCTGGCCGGCTCCACACAGCTGTGATTCCTGCAATGTTTAAACGTGCTGACACTCTCATTCGAGGTAATCGACGGACCGTAATCACAAACATCGCTGCTCAATTGGACTTCTCTGTTGGTAGTGTGACAGGCTCGTCCACCAGATGGGCTCCTCAAATGTATGTGCCCGCAGGGCTCCTTGCCGCCTGATAGAAAATCATAAAGAGCCTGTCAACGAGGAATGACAGTTGGAGCTAGAAGCATGGGACATTCCATTTCAGGAATCGTTAGGAAATTCAATATCCCCAAATCCACAGAGTCAAAAGTGTGGCAAGAATACCCTGTCCCAAGCATTACCTCTCAACACGGACAACGCAATATCCGACGGATTTCATTTAACGACCAAGAGCAGCGGCGTTTTTTGCTCGAGTATCATGTCATTTCTGGAAACCCAAAATCTACTCTGTAGGAATCAACATGGATTCCGGAAACAGCGATCGTGTGAGACACTACTCGCTTTATTTGTTCATGAGACCCAGAAAATATTAGATACAGGCTCCCAGGTAGACGCCATTTTCCTTGACTTCCGGAAGGCGTTCGATACAGTTCCGCACTGTCGCCTGATAAACAAAGTAAAAGCCTACGGATCATCAGACCAGCTGTGTGGCTGGATTGAAGAGTTTTTAGCAAATAGAACACAGCATGTTGTTCTCAATGGAGAGACGTCTACGGACGTTAACGTAACCTCTGGCGTGCCACAGGGGAGTGTTATGGGACCATCGCTTTTCACAATGTATGTAAATGACCTAGTAGATAGTGTCGGAAGTTCCATGCGGCTTTTCGCGGATGATGCTGTAGTATACAGAGAAGTTGTAACATTAGACTAATTGCAGCGAAAGGCAGGAAGATCTGCAGAGGATAGGCACTTGGTGCAGGCAATGGCAACTAACCCCTAACATAGACAAATGTAATGTATTGCGAATACATAGAAAGAAGGATCCTTTATTGTATGATTATATGATAGCGCAACAAACACTGGTAGCAGTTACTTCTGTAAAATATCTGGGAGTATGCGTACGGAATGATTTGAAGTGGAATGATCATATAAAATTAATTGTTGGTAAGGCGGGTGCCAGGTTGAGATTCATTGGGAGAGTCCTTAGAAAATGTAGTCCATGAACAAAGGAGGTGGCTTACAAAACACTCGTTCGACCTATACTTGAGTATTGTTCATCGGTGTGCGATCCGTACCAGGTCGGGTTGACAGAGGAGATAGAGAGGATCCAAAGAAGAGCGGCGCGTTTCGTCACAGGGTTATTTGGTATGCGTGATAGCGTTACGGAGATGTTTAACAAACACAAGTGGCAGACTCTGCAAGAGAGGCGTTGTGCATCGCGGTGTAGCTTGCTGTCCAGGTTTCGAGTTGGTGAGTTTCTGGATGAGGTATCGAATATATTGCTTCCCCCTACTTATACCTCCCAAGGAGATCATGAGTGTAAAGTTAGAGAGACTCGAGCGCGCACGGAGGCTTTCCGGCAGTCGTTCTTCTCCCGAACCATACGCGACTATAACAGGAGAGGGAGGTAATGGCAGTGGCACGTAAAGTGCCCTCTGCCACATACCGTTGGGTGGCTTGCGGAGTATAAATGTAGATGTAAATATATACCATCTTCGCGGAATTGCTTGCGTGTTACAAACCTGATCGTGTCAGGGTTTTTTTTTTTTTTTTTTTTTTTTTTAGAAAATTGGCACAGTCGATGAAATAGTGATTCATCACTTAGAAGCGGAAACAAAACGGCAATGCATGAGGCGGCGTCACACAAACTCTTATCCGAAGACAAAGTTCAAAGGCTCACCCTCAACTGCTAAAATCAGGGCCACGGTCTCTGGGACTCTGAAGGTGCTACTCCGTTTGATGTCCTCCCTCAGTCATCCTGCAACCGTCATATCTGAAGTTTATTAGGCCACCCTCAGCAAAATCGAGGACGTGACTGCTGTATTATCGGCGCCACAAATATGCAAACGAACTGCTCCTTCTCCATGACAACGCAAGGGCTCACGCAGTCTGAGCACTCGAGAAGAGCTCACGAATCTTCTTGGACTGTTCTTGGTTCAAATGGCTCTGAGCACTGTGGGACTTAACTTCTGAGGTCATCAGGCCCCTAGAACTTAGAACTACTTAAACCTAACTAACCTAAGGACATCACACACACCCATGCCCGAAGCAGGATTCGAACCTGCGACCGTAGCGGTCGCGTGGTTCCAGACTGTAGCTGCTAGAACCGCTCGGCAACCCCGGCCGGCGGACTGTTCTTCCTCATCCACCCCACAGCCCGCGTCTCGCGCTTTGCAGTGCTTGGCCGAATGAAGGATGCATTCGGAGGGGTCAGTACGTGGACGATGGGGAGGTTATAGATGCAGCAAGACGTTGTCTCCGATGTCGACCAATAGAGTGGTACGGTGCGGGCAAATAGGTCCTCCCAGTAACGTGGCGTAAGGCCGTCGCATTGAACGCAGATTACGTTTTGTAGCCAAAAGAGTGGGGCATAATACAATGTATTGGAATCCTGAATAAACCCAACCTGCTTGCCGGCCGGCGTGGCCGTGCGGTTAAAGGCGCTTCAGTCTGGAACCGCGTGACCGCCACGGTCGCAGGTTCGAATCCTTCCTCGGGCATGGATGTGTGTGACGTCCTTAGGTTAGTTAGGTTTAATTAGTTCTAAGTTCTAGGCGACTGATGACCTCAGAAGTTAAGTCGCATAGTGCTCAGAGCCATTTGAACCCAACCTGCTTTCCGAAAAAACTGTGTTGCATTACGTATTGAACGCCCCTCGTATAACATTAATCTCTAGACGCGTTTAACACGGCACGCTGTTAAGATAACAACTTTAAAAATATGAAGTCCCGTCGTTAATGTATTTAAGAGCTCTTAATTGTAATATGACGAAAGAAACAGAGAAATGCTATTCAACATTTGAAACTGTATTTTTTCCTAAAATGCTATTGGAAAGAAACTGAAGAATGTCCAAGATCGCACCCACGTAGTATAAAGGTTTTGAGGTAACAAACTTAGCTTCTGCCTTTTATGGATGATTAAGAATTGTGGTCCTAAACCACATTTCGTAAATCGTCGCCGCGCGGTCTCGGGCGCCTTGTCACGTTCCGTGCGGCTTTCCCTGTCAAATGTTCGAGTCCTCCCTCTGGCATGGGTGTGTGTGTTGTTCATAGCGTAAGTTAGTTTAAGTCAGATTAAGTTGTGTATAGGCTTAGGGATCGATGACCTCAGCAGTTTGGTCCCATAAGACCTTACCACAAACATCCAAACTTATTCGCAAATCGTCAAATGAGATAACATGTAGGTGATACCTGACTGTAATTAAAACCATACGGAAGAAAAGGAGGACGTTGAATCTCCACAAGATTACAGTGGACCAGGATGCTTGCGCTGCGCAAACGCAGGGAGTCTGAACGACTTATCAATAATGCAAACTGCTTCGCAACGACAACCATTTTTTCTTGTTATCCAGGATAAACTGTTATCGTTTCTATTACAAGAAATATATTCTGTCGTTTGAGTGTCTGGAAATCTTCTTTCTGATGTAAACAACTTATGGCTATTTCTTTTGAAAGGCGTTCTACATCACTATCTACAATGGTAAAAAATGCTATTGGACAAACGATAAAAAAATGGTTCAAATGGCTCTGAGCACTATGGGACTTAACTGCTGAGGTCATCAGTCCCCTAGAACTTAGAGCTACGTAAACCTAACTAACCTAAGGACATCACACACATCCATGCCCGAGGCAGGATTCGAACCTGCCGTCGTAGCGGTCGCGCGGTTCCAGACTGTAGCGCCTAAAACCGCTCGGCCACTCCAGCCGGTCCAAACGATAAAACTGAGACTGTAATGGAAGTATGCTGAGAATGAGGATCATTAGCTTATTGGAACTCGAGCTCGTCTCCTTTTTGATAGAGATTGTAAGTTTCCAAATGTTGCAACGCTACGTCTCATGTTAGACATACATCCTTCGCATATGAGTCACTTCACCAAACCCGCAAAATCTGTATTGATTGGGTGTGTCAGAGTAAAGCATACAATTTGCCACCTTACTCTGTTTGTCTTAGCATTCACCTCTGTTCCAAAACCGAATTCAGCAACGGTGGTGAACAGACGATTGGTACGGCAACAGAGAATGAAGTCACTACTGACTATTCTTTTTGATTTGTTTCCTTCTTTTTTTTTTTTACGTATGGTCGGCAGACGTGTGTAGCACGGTAATTCATGTAGGTGATAACATGTAAATATATTTTTTTTAACTTTGCTGCCAGCTTTGTGTTTTTAATTGTGTTTGTAACGCATCATGCAAGGACAAATGCGGTTGAAAACAGGATTCCAAAACGTGTCGTATAGAACAGAAGTTAATTAAAAAGTACGACTCATCACTCACGATTGCTCGCCGGATCAAAGTCCGCCACGCAATTTATTTTATCTCGCGCTTCGTACAGAGAGGAAAACATCACGTAGACACTCACTAATGAAAAGCTCTGTAAATATTTCCTGCACGAACGCAGACTGCTGTGGACAACAATGTTTTATTAAAATAGGTAAAATTAATGGGTTTGTCGGTTTTGAACTGTAGTCTGCACATAAAAAAGTTGTTTTCTGCATTTCATTATCTATCACGTCCTCTCCACAACTACATATTATGAGATTAAAATGTAGCGCTGTGTTGCAACGGCAAGGAGTCTAAAACTGATTCGAAAACAGAGTGCTGTGCAGAAATCCAAGCACCCCTCTGCAGCGGATATGGATTCAAAAATTGCAATTTTACTGGAGTATGTTTTTTGAAATTTCAAGTTACAGTTCCCGAAAGACGGATTTTCAACATCTCTGGACGGCACTTGTTTTCAGTTATAGTCTTGCACCTTGGACGCAGAATTCTACTTGACAGTTGCTAAAGAACAGAGACGCTATGGAACAAGAATAGTCGCAGGCAACGATGGACATGCAACCAATACTTACGTTATAGTGGTGGATTGGTATATTTATAACGGAAAATGGTACAGATTTCACAACATGGGAAACCAGGATAACAGGCATAAACAACGTTCATGTTAGACACAAGTCGGAATCCCAACATAAACGTCGTTATAGGACTCTCAGGGATATGACCTCTTAGGGCTCTAATGCCCATTTTGCACCTGTTGTTCATGCTGGCTTCCAAACAGTTCAGGACTCATCGGGGGATATGATTCCACTCCTCTCTCAAGACGGATTTCAGTTCATGCAAGTTTCGGGGAGGGTGTGTTCATTGAGAAACACCTGCCAACAGCCTCCCAAGTACGCTCTACAGAGTGTAGGTTTGGGGAGTGCCTAGGCAATTCCAGAGGTTCAATATCTCCAGTTTCCAGGTCATCCGACACCTCTGACGTCATTTGTGGGCGAGCTTTTTCGTCCATAAGCCTTTAAACAGACGGACATCAACCAGTATAACCTCCTTGACCTAATGCTGTGCTGTAACGGTACCTCGCGCAAAGACTTGCAGCAGTATTCGATCTCTGTGCACAAAATACCTGTCCACACCGTAATGCCTAGGCCAAACCGATTAAATTCAGTAATATTCCGTGGTGTGTAACGTGTTCAGTACGCTCTCAACACTAACTTCTAGCCAGAATCACTTGCCACAGTGCAGGGGGCACTGTCGTCTCAGTTGTGCGACTGGCTTCGTGATTTCCTGTCTGGAAGGTCGCAGTTCGTAGTAATAGGCGGCAAATCATCGAGTAAAACTGAAGTGATATCAGGTGTTCCCCAGGGAAGCGTCCTGGGACCTCTGCTGTTCCTGATCTATATAAATGACCTGGGTGACAATCTGAGCAGTTCTCTTAGGTTTTTCGCAGATGATGCTGTAATTTACCGTCTAGTAAGGTCATCCGAAGACCAGTATCAGTTGCAAGGCGATTTAGAAAAGATTGCTGTATGGTGTGGCAGGTGGCAGTTGACGCTAATTAACGAAAAGTGTGAGGTGATCTACATGAGTTCCAAAAGAAATCCGTAGGAATTCGATTACTCGATAAGTAGTACAATTCTCAAGGCTGTCAATTCAACTAAGTACCTGGGTGTTAAAATTACGAACAACTTCAGTTGGAAAGACCACATAGATAATATTGTGGAGAAGGCGAGCGAAAGGTTGCGTTTCGTTAGAAGGACACTTAGAATATGCAACAAGTCCACTAAAGAGACAGCTTACATTACACTCGTTCGTCTTCTGTTAGAATATTGCTGCTCGGTGTGGGATCTTTACCAGGTGGGATTGACGGAGGACATCGAAAGGGTGCAAAAAAGGGCAGCTCGTTTTGTATTATCACGTAATAGGGGAGAGAGTGTGGCAGATATGACACGTGAGTTGGGATGGAAGCCATTAAAGCAAAAACGGTTTTCGTCACGGCGAGATCTATTTACGAAATTTCAGTCACCAACTTCCTCTTCCGAATGCGAAAATATTTTGTTGAGCCCAACCTACATAGGTAGGAATGATAATCAAAACAAAATAAGAGAAATCAGAGCTCGAACAGAAAGGTTTAGGTGTTCGTTTTTCACGCGCGCTGTTCGGGAGTGGAATGGCAGAGAGATAGTATGATTGTGGTTCGATGAACCCTCTGCCAAGCACTTAAATGTGAATTGCAGAGTAGTCATGTAGATGTAGGGGGACTCGTCGGAGAACACCACTCTTGACCACCGCTGCTGACCCCAAGCAAAATGTTCCATACACCAACGACCAGTTTCTCTAATATGCGGTAGTTAAAGTGCGTTGAATTTACCAAGCTGTCGAGCACACATCCCAGCTTCATTTAATTGCCGCGAAACGCTTCTGGCAGAGACACGTGTAACGATTGCGGTTGCCAGGTCTGTAGCGGGCTGCCCAGGAATGAAATCCTTTTCGCCAAGAGTGCTACGTACCGATCCTCTTTCGGTGTTGTCGCCCTTCTACGACCATCGGCACGTTTTCACATAGCGTTTCCACCTTCAGCGGTCTTTTTTAAACCGTGGTATGTCACACCCATTACTGTGGCACCAGTAGTAACACTTTGAGTAGCTTCGGACCGTCCAAATACTAATTCATGGCTTTCAGCATTCACATGATGTCTTGCAGACATATTGATGTACCACACGGAATGTCACAATAATCATTTCCATCGGTGTAACACCGTACTGCATGTACGGTCTAATCCATACAGAGCAATTGTGCACTGGCTTCGGCGCAGTTAATATGTCCCATCCCCTACATTTCCTTTTAGACTACTATCATTGCTCGAGTGTTTCGTAGCTGTTTTCTGTTGTTTCCTAGCAATTTGAAGGTGTTCCTCAACAAATGTGAGTTGTTCCTTAGCAATTGTCTAGCAGTGTATTAGGGTTGGAACTTAAATAGTTGCAACTACACTCCTGGAAATGGAAAAAAGAACACATTGACACCGGTGTGTCAGACCCACCATACTTGCTCCGGACACTGCGAGAGGGCTGTACAAGCAATGATCACACGCACGGCACAGCGGACACACCAGGAACCGTGGTGTTGGCCGTCGAATGGCGCTAGCTGCGCAGCATTTGTGCACCGCCGCCGTCAGTGTCAGCCAGTTTGCCGTGGCATACGGAGCTCCATCGCAGTCTTTAACACTGGTAGCATGCCGCGACAGCGTGGACGTGAACCGTATGTGCAGTTGACGGACTTTGAGCGAGGGCGTATAGTGGGCATGCGGGAGGCCGGGTGGACGTACCGCAGAATTGCTCAACACGTGGGGCGTGAGGTCTCCACAGTACATCGATGTTGTCGCCAGTGGTCGGCGGAAGGTGCACGTGCCCGTCGACCTGGGACCGGACCGCAGCGATGCACGGATGCACGCCAAGACCGTAGGATCCTACGCAGTGCCGTAGGGGACCGCACCGCCACTTCCCAGCAAATTAGGGACACTGTTGCTCCTGGGGTATCGGCGAGGACCATTTGCAACCGTCTCCATGAAGCTGGGCTACGGTCCCGCACACCGTTAGGCCGTCTTCCGCTCACGCCCCAACATCGTGCAGCCCGCCTCCAGTGGTGTCGCGACAGGCATGAATGGAGGGACGAATGGAGACGTGTCGTCTTCAGCGATGAGAGTCGCTTCTGCCTTGGTGCCAATGATGGTCGTATGCGTGTTTGGCGCCGTGCAGGTGAGCGCCACAATCAGGACTGCATACGACCGAAGCACACAGGGCCAACACCCGGCATCATGGTGTGGGGAGCGATCTCCTACACTGGCCGTACACCACTGGTGATCGTCGAGGGGACACTGAATAGTGCACGGTACATCCAAACCGTCTTCGAACCCATCGTTCTACCATTCCTAGACGGGCAAGGGAACTTGCTGTTCCAGCAGGACAATGCACGTCCGCATGTATCCCGTGCCACCCAACGTGCTCTAGAAGGTGTAAGTCAACTACCCTGGCCAGCAAGATCTCCGGATCTGTCCCCCACTGAGCATGTTTGGGACTGGATGAAGCGTCGTCTCACGCGGTCTGCACGTCCAGCACGAACGCTGGTCCAACTGAGGCGCCAGGTGGAAATGGCATGGCAAGCCGTTCCACAGGACTACATCCAGCATCTCTACGATCGTCTCCATGGGAGAATAGCAGCCTGCATTGCTGCGAAAGGTGGATATACACTGTACTAGTGCCGACATTGTGCATGCTCTGTTGCCTGTGTCTATGTGCCTGTGGTTCTGTCAGTGTGATCATGTGATGTATCTGACCCCAGGAATGTGTCAATAAAGTTTCCCCTTCTTGGGACAATGAATTCACGGTGTTCCTATTTCAATTTCCCGGAGTGTATTTATTCACAACAGATACAAAAGAGTTACATGTTGGCACCTCCTTCAAAGTAGTCACCAGCGTTGTGTAGAACCCGTTGTCAGCGATATGGAAGGCGTAGTATACTGTTAGCAGAGCCTGTTCTGTTCATGGTGCGAATGGAGCGGTCTACTGCCTGTCGAGTCCCTGGAACAGTTCTGAAGCGAATGTCACCGTCAGTGCGCAGTATTACTGTTCGTATCTGGAGCATCACCTACGACCAACTTTGCGAAAGAAGCGCCGACACTTTCTGCGCAACCCACCCATCATTTTGCACGACACTGCGCGGGCGCATACAGCGCAAGCTGTGGCTGCTCTGTTCGGTCGATGGGACTGGGAAGTACTGTACCATTCACCGTACTCCCCGCACTTATGTCCTTGTGCTTTTGATTTGATTCGAAAGATGAAGGAACCACGTGGCATTCGCTTCAGAGCTGTTACAGAGATTCGACAGGCAGTAGACCACTCCATTCGCACCATCGACAGAAAAGCTCTGCTAATGGTGTACTACACCTTCCACATCGCTGGCAACGAGTTCTGAACTACGCTGGCGACTACTTTGAAGGGCAGTAACAACTGCAAACTTGTAAATTTATTGTTTCGGTTGTGAATAAATAGTTGCCACTATTTTACAAACCTCGTATGTTCGCTCGCTAATGTAAAAATGTATTTTATCATGACGCAGCGAGTCTTGAGGCCGATAATTTTACAGATTAAGGAGATATTATTTGTGCAGCTGCTGGATAATCAGACACGTGGGTGGTGCGGTCCTCACCTGGTACCAGCTCCATGCAGGTGGGAAGATACCTTACTACGATGGTCGTTTCAAAAGTACTGCATACTGTTAGACAAAAATGAACAAAATAATTTATTTTACGAAATACAGGGCTCAGTGTAATACAGGGCTCGATGTAATTCCATTGCTTATGATAGCTTCCCAGTGTTTTGGCAACTTCGTCATTACGGATAGAGCACCTTCATTGTTGAGCTGTCAGACTACTCGGGTTACCTCACTGGACGCTTCGTTAGTTACATCAAAACGATTTCCGCAGAACTGTTCCATCGATATGGAAACAAAGCAAAGACTGGTGGACTTGCAGTAAGCGCCCGTTAAAGATGTCCCCTGGGGAACTCTGTTTGTAGCTATGATACAATTCATGTCATACACTAAGGTCATCATCGGTTTCATCTCTGATTGTTCGGGGTTGGAGAGTCAGTACTTCTTCATTGTAACGACTGAGATTCATTTGTGGCTCGAATTCTCGTGTCATCATTTCCAGAAAGCGTTCACCTTTTGTTCGATAGCGTTGAAGCAAGTCTTCTGCGATTCTTTTTCATCTTTTGTTCGATAACGCTGAAGCAAGTCTTCTGCGATTCTTTTCCATATGCTCTCTGTTCTTCACTCAGAGCATGCAGAATCCATCTGACAGAAACGTTGATGATCCTCATCTTTAACTTCTCAGTTATTGTTCCGCAAAATGAAGTGACGATATTCTGACCACATATACAATTTCCCCACATATTTTCCGTCGATCGGGAAGATGACAAAACTCTGCACTGAGTGCCATACTACGTAACAACGTCGCTGTGGATACACAGCCGGGCTAGTGCTAACCAGAAAGTCGCAAGAATGGTAAAGCTAATTGTCATACTCTTCAACTCTAGGGTACCAAATGGCACATTCCACAGCTTGTCGCCGGCCGCTGTGATCGAGCGGTTCTAGGCGCTTCAGTCCGGAACCACGTGGCTGCTACGATAGCAGGTTCGAATCCTGCCTCGGGCAAGGATGTGTGTGATGTCTTTAGGTTAGTTAGGTTTAAGTAGATCCAAGTCTAGGGGACTGATGACCTCAGATGTTGAGTCCCATACTGCTTGAAGCCACAAATTGTCATTCTCTTCATGTCGTAGATATCAAAGGACATGAAATGAAATGAAACAATCGTATGGCATTATTGGTCGGGTGATCCCATCTGTGGTAGTTCGGCCGCCTAGTGCAAGTCTTTTTATTTGACAGCACTTCGGCGAATTGCGTGTCGATTAAGACGAAATGGTGATGAGGACAAAACAGTACTCCATCCCCGAGAGGATAAAATCTCCAATCCAGCTGATTACACAGACTCTTAACTGGTCAGCTCAGTTCAGTCATTTGTCACTCAAAGAGCATCTCTGGGAAAAGATGGGAAGATGTCTACTTCCGTACCAGCCTCCTGCCAATTATCTCCATGAACTGACGCGGCATATGTTTCAGGTATGGCAAGAGATTCTTTGAAGAAGACTTACTATGTCAGTCTGTGTCCATGCCACAACGAAAAGAACGCAGAATTCGTTGTCATGGGCATCACACCTCATACTGCTGACGGACATAGAATGAAAGTTTATCATTTCAAACCCTTTATGTAATGAAGAGCTACATATAAGGACTAATACACATTAGACTGGTGCTGCACGACGTAATAATTCCCATTTTTGTAAGCGTAATTGATCGCAGAGTACTTAAGAGCACTGAAAAGCACATCGAATTTCACTTGCCATTTACAGTAGATTCGAGAAGAGTTTTTCACTTTTCACTTATCCATGCTTATGAGAGACTCTCTCTAATCTGTTCAAGTTGTTCAGAGACTCGGTGAAGTGAAGATACTAGTTGGAATTTCTCACAGGCGCAGAAAGACTATCTGAGATGTACGTCGCATAAAGTGGGAAAAAATCTTAGGAGCACATGTAGAAGGTAGACACACACACACACATCATCATCTCCGTATCCTTCCAGTCAGCCAAGCAGGGTGTTCATGAAGAGTTTGTTTTCATCTCGCTCTGTCATGATATATATAGTCTTGATATTACTTCCCAGTTTTATCCTCTAGTCTTCAGATCTACATTAATCTGATGCAGCTTTCTTCTTCTGGGTCGTCCTATTGGTCTTTTTGTCATGCACGTTTCTATCCAAGTGTTGCTTTTGCAGTTGGTTATCCTTCATCCATTTCACATATCAAACCCACTGCAGCCGTATAGAATTCAGTCTCTCGGTTACCGACAAACGCACTTATATTCTACCTGCGAAATTTCCATTCCTCATTTTTTTCTCTTCAAGGCTCATTTTTTCTCTTATAGGCTTCTTTTCATTTTCTTGTAACTTGCTCAATGCTACCTTGTTACTTACACATCACTTCAAACTGTATGTTATAACTGGCAGGAGATACGTTTTAAAAATGGTCTGTCTGGCGCTTACAAGAACTCCCTAGTGTCACACAAGGTTCTGTACGTCATTAAAACTTTCAAATCCCTTTCGTACTCCGTTCTGTGCATTTTTGTTTGGTAGTTACATGCCTTGATATTGTACTTTACAGTTAAGCTACGACACATTCAATTTTCTCTCCATCTAGCACCAGATTACCCTGGGCAGATGTCCTGCTCATAATCATTGCTAAATTTTTGCTCTTGCTTGCTGTCAGTTGTTACTCTTTAAACTTGTTGTTCCACTCATCTAATCTTCCCTGTATCAAATAGCTACGGCATCAGCAAAGACTAAAGCATTGTGATCAACACTTCCTACTCCTTCATTTCCTTTACAGTCACATCCATAAGTGCAATAAAAGGCAATGGGAAAAATGCTCTACCTTGTTTCCCATCCCCCCTCTCCTCCTCCTCTTCCTCCTCTCTCTCTCTCTCTCTCTGTCACACATACACACACACACACACACACACACACACACACACACACACACACACACTCCCTCTCTCTCTTTCTCTGTCCTGAACCAGTCCACTCTGCCTTTACCAACTTGTACACAACTTTTGCTGTCTTCGTGTACAGCTTACTTATTAGGGATTTGGAACCATTGATTTTTCTAAATATTCCCAGATCTGACACCTCGGCATACCGTCGTATGCTTTCTCTAAATCCAGGACTACGGTTATGATATCTTTACGCATTTCCCAATACTCTTCGATTAATGGTCTTAGTGAAAATGTGAGGTATGTTGTTCTTCTGTTTCTTGTGAACCCATGTTGTTCTCCTTCAGTCTGGTTTTGTAATGATGATGTTAATTTTTTTCTCAATAATTTTTTCCAGTATTTTAAGACAGTTTGGTAGCAGTTGATTCCTGTATAATTACGACTCTTTCTCATACTCCTTTCTTGAGCACTGATGTTATACTCCCCTTCTTCCTGTCTTATCATACTTTGCTTTGCTCTCAAATGACTCAGTATGATGTAGCCATTGCGTTCCTTGGATACTTACTGCATTGCTGGCCCGACTAGTTTGCCTCCTTTCATCTGATTCAACGCTTTTCAGTCTCTGCCCAGGTAAAAGGTGTTTGCTCCACTTCAGGTTTTCGTAAATTCATAATTTCCTCTCATCTTCTGTTACCCTCCATCCATTCAGTAGTTATGTTAAAGTGGTTTTTCATCTCTTCTCTGATCTCTTCTACATTATGGGCGACGCTCCCAGTTTCCCTTCGCATACATTGACGCCCTCCTCTAGTATTTGGGTAAATATTCCCAAACTTCTCTCCTATCCTTCCTTCACAACATTTTTAACCATAAGTTGCTTGACCACGTATATCTGTTCCAATGTAGATTGACTATTTGCATCCACTTGTTTAATCCCCGTTGGTCTTTTTTTTCTCCACATCTTTGATTTTCTTTGCTGCGTTCGTTCTTACATTACTACCTTCACTATCCCATTCGACCACTTGGTTTAGAGCTAGTGTTAATGTTAATCATTGTTTTTGGAATACTAAAGTGCTTTAAGTGAATTGTATCACTTTGTGAATTATCTTCCAGATATAGAGGAAGCAAATAAAAAGAAAGGTAGAAAGAGGATGAGTGATTAAAGTTCTTGGGAGAAGAAAAGAGAACAGCGCAATAGATTTGTGTAAAAAAAGGTGCCTAATAAACCAAATTATGCGCAAAGAAAGGCGTGTTTAAATGGAAAGATGTCAGTGCGAAAGACATTAAAACAGTGCCTCAAAACTTCACTGCTTCGCCACAAAACAAAGACGAGTTCATCATTCGTTGCACTACTCAACGATAGCCAGTACGAAACCGTTCGGAAGAAGGCAGCGGGAAGAGTGTGTGTGAGAAGTACTTTTTGAAAGTGAGACGGACCAGCAGCATTCAAACGTTAGTTCAGGTATGCCACAAACCTTACTTTCTACTCTACGCCTCAAAATAGACACGTTCAAAATCAAAGCAAACAACATTTTTTGTCTGGTGCATCCCCTAAAGAAAAATGAAGGTGATACACACGCTCATAGAAGTTCCACTGAAGAAGAATAGCCATTATTGATAAACTGTGGCTCAGTGATTCACACTGTTGCAGACACAAATCTAATAGGAAATTCCTGTCTTCTGATTTCAGCATGAGGATGCTTTGGAGGACCTACAATAAATTAGTTATTTGTGGCATCAAGATCAAAACGTTATTTTGGACCGGAAGTTTAGATTCGACACTAAACTGGTGTTGACTGAGGAATCTTCTCTGTGTACAGGTCAGTTGGTGTTGTGTGATCTTTACTAATTATGTGCGTTTCGATTTTTTTTTATGAATAGTGTAGTTCAGGCATCTCACCCCGACTGTCGTGTTGAGATGGCAGTTATATGGAAGCAGACTCTAGTATGGGTTTGACACAATACTGTTATAATTCAGAAAACAAATTTAATAGATTAGAAAGACGAAAACATAAAATAAACATATAAGTGGATTTAGGACGCTAGCAAATTGCATGAATGCTTCCACATTAAATCAGAGCTTTTTTTGCACAATTATTGTGCACGTTTTCTTCTGTTACACAGTTTTCATGCAACTACGTTTTGCAGAGGACCAGGTGAATACTGTCAACCTATATCCTACTTTTACTGTAGTACTCATGGCACACGGAGCATAACATTCACTAACATTCTGTGACCTGCCTGGTTCGGTAATCCTAGATTGCCTTCCAGTAGATTTCTTGCTTGTAGACCTAATTGACTGTAAGCTAGGTCTTACCTCTTCAATTCCAGTATGTTCTGTGAGAACTTCATCTGTTTTCTTTCTGTGCTTGGATGGTAACGTATCCAAGATAGGCCAGAAATAATGTCTCCAAAGGATATTCCTGGCATCGGTCACTCTCAATCTCGGCTCTACCTATTGGAGATAAGCCCGAGCACATCCTCTGCCCTCGAGCTTACCTCCATTATTCCTGTCTGCCTCAACAGTAACAGCCATGCCAGAAATTTGAAATGCGTCCTCTAGAATTCTTTCTGGGTTGAAATCGTACAAAATTCAAGCTTCAAGCCCAGATGAGCATTGGGTGGAACTGCAAATGTTTTCCATGCTTCTCTGAGGAAGAGCGGGAAATGTGCTCTTGAGACTCTGCGTCCAGGATGGGACTGTATCGAGTTGCACATTGCCCTACAACAAGCTTCTTTCAGTAATTTGAAAACACACCTGTCAGGAATCCGAAGATATTGCGCTGAATAAGGAGGTAAGCAAATCAGGATCACGTCATTATCCGTAGCTAGCTGTAGCATATCAGAAGCAGCAGAGTGTGAAGCGTGGCCGTCGAGAACCAGAACCACTTTTCCTGGGAAAGTGTGATCTTCGACTCATCTCATGAACACATCATGTCTACATATCCTGATTTCTCATTCGTAAATAGAACTGAGTCATTCGTAAGTCCATTGTCCCATTCATTTTCTCCTTTTTCTCAATAAGTTACTTGACACAGTGTAGGAGAACTTCTTTGTGCTATAACTTTATCAAGCCTAACATTCATCTGAAAGCCAATATCGTCCATGTTCTACAGGCGTCCAGGCATATCCAGTAAAGAATTTGCTGTTAATACATCCGGAACTAAAGATAAACGAGCTGCCATTGCTTACATATTCACTGCCATAGCCCTGTTACTAGAGAAAACTTGCGGCTTTCTCGCAGCTAGATGTGGGCAACGTGTCAGAAAGGACTGCAGCCAATCCCAACCGACCATTTGATTTTATTCAGAAAATCTATGACGGTCGCCATTTCTTTCCGAAAGCTGGAATACCAGCCTGCGCAGAGATTCTTATATTGGTGGAAATCCACACATCAACAACTTCCTTATGTAGTGACCAACAATTTCTCGTTGTCTTGACCAATGCTAACCACAAATTATAATAATAATACGACAGTTATCCCACGCGGAGAAACGTGCAATCGAGCACCATTGTTAACGCAGAACAGCTTTGCCCTCGAATCGTTAATTTTTAATTTTAGAAAATATTACGGCAAAAATTATACTCATTTTGTTCCCTAATCAAGAATTCATATAATATGGGGTGTTCAAAAAGTATCTCATCAGTGCCGTATGACTGTTAGCCGCGCGTGCCGTATGATTGTTCGCCTGCCTGGATTTTTCAACGAAACAATAAACGCACAACGATACTGCAGTGATATTCTCTACCCATTCATTGGAGAGCTTGTGTTAAGTGAAATACAGAACGGTTATTTTCAACAAGATGGTGCAACTGCGCATACAGCACGCGTTTCAATGTCACTGCTTGCTGATGTTTTTGGTGATCGCACAATTTCACAGGGACGTTGGCCTCCACGATCACCTGGGCTAACACCACCTGACTTTTTCTTTTAGGGTGCAGCGAAAGCAACTGTCTATAAAAACCATCCAAAATCCATCGACGAATTGAAAACTGCAATATCCACTTTCACTGCTTCTGTTGCAGAAGAAATGTTACAGCTTGTGTTTGGAAACATTAGACGAATTGTATTCTGTATTCAACAACAGGGGGGACACTTTCAACATCGAATGTGAAAATTTGTATATAAAAATGAATATCCAATAAATTAATATCCTGTATTTCACTGAGTTTCATTTTGGTATATTCACTGCGGCATACGGCACGCGCGGCTAACAATCATACGGCACTGCGGAGAGACTTTTTGAACATCTCGTACTACTTACTTTGTGGGCCCATGATTGCTTCTTTTCATCGTTCTTCACCAGGCTTCTGTATAGGATGCCATATTGTTGGGAAACTCCAAAACAATCCAATCCATCAGGTCTTACATGCTCCATAGCCATTTGTAGGCATTCTTCAGGCCACTAACCACTATTTGATGTTCTTACGTACACTCGAGGCATTTCCAATGAAAATAACGTCTGTATAAGTAAGGAATAAAATTCGTCGTCTCACTCCCACAGAACAGTGACATCTCTCCCTAGAATCGGGGTGTGATACCGCTTTCCGTCACCAGCACAGTATAACAGCCGCATGGAAACTGGAGATAGCAACATATGCCACAAAGTAGCCACTACGCTCAACATGTCTAAATCTGCTGCTTAAACTTAATTCATACGCTTGTAAGCACTTGAAAATTTCTGTACTCTAATAATAAGCAGTCCGCTTTAACTCTCACCTTGTATTTGTTGGTTTAAAAGCGGAGAAACAATTAACACACTGACATACGCAGCTGCCTTTCCGTCGCATTGCAGTTAGCGAGTGCCTTACACGATGGTATTGTCATGTGTCATCACGCGACAGAAATGACAGCTTTACGCAACTCGCCTCGACGGGCAGAACTTTCATATATATCGCATTTTATTAGATATGGAGGTAAATGTTTCGTTAAAATTTATAGAGGACCACATACAACGCTAAGGCACGAAGTAAATGTCCAATACTTGTGCAGACTCATCTCTCGTTCCTGCGTCACCGATGTGTAATCAAAAGGTAATAACGCCACGCGTCGAGTGCATTATTCACAGTTATCAGCTGCAATGACCGATTTGGCAATATTTTGCATTTGGGATTCAGTGCCTATTGAGATGAATTTGCTCATAAACAGATAGCAATTTGCGAGGCTCTTCGGTAAATAATAGGGCGTATCATACGTGTACGCATTCATGCAAATACAGCGACCATTAATTTAAATATAACCTGTAAAGGCTTCTGATGCATGATGCGAGTGAATCAAACATTTACTCAGTGGAGCAGAGCGTAGTTCCATTTGTAACATTATCCATGAACCAAAAGAGAAAAAAAGAAAAAGAAGTAAACACAATTCAGTTAATACTTCGTTTTCTCGATCTTTCTGCACGAACATTTCTTCAGTAAATGATAACGTGAACTTTTCCGGTACCTTCTAAACGTCATGAATGAATCATAGAAAGACAACTGATATTTTGTGCAGACTGTCACCTTAATGCACAGCAGTTTTTCACCTTCTCTTGCAGCATTTCCCCATTTAGAGACAGTCATCCGTAAAATATCTGTTTAGTTGTCAGGTATTTTGCGAAAAAATCATTTACGGAGATAATTACATTTGCTACATAAATAAACCAGAAACCTTCAGGAAAGTTTTGTATTATTACTTGATTTTGTCGGTTTTTGTCACAACGGCAATCGTTATGTAATAGTTCAGTCAGAGGAAACAGCGCTGACGCTGTTGACAATGGAAATGAAATGGATATTTCCTTGTTGTTTCACAACCAACATGATGTGAATAACATTTTATTCCCAGCTAATGTTCAACGGATAATGATCGCATATCCTGACGACGTAATACGTTGTAGAAATTTCGCTAAAACAGAAAAAAGTATGCGGTGAAATAGGCGTAGTGCATGGAGCTTTGGGAGTGTTTGGACCAGGAATAAATATCATTCGCGGAATAAAAGAAAATTTTGTTCAAGGTTTCCAGTACTGAGCGAAACAATAAATGATAATACAATTAAATGCCAGCAGATGTCTAATTAGATTTTACAATGAAGCAAATGTGGACAGAACTCACACCCGTCATCAGTTCACATTACTGGACCCATAGTACTACACAGTCTGGCCAAGCAGCGAAGTGAATGGTACCTCTAAACCATAAAATGGGATCATACTTAACAAACACATAGTAACCAGTTCACATAGCGAACACCTGTTTCAGGTTGCCGGAATTACACATTACGTTTTCTCCATCCAGATATGTTGAGAGAGTAGCTGTTACCCCTTGACTAGCCAAGCACCAAAAACAAGTGCGTAAATTATTTAAATCCCACAAATAAAAACAAGAATTAGCTGAAACATCTACTATATCTGTCAGCAGCTCCTTAATTAATTTAAACCACACATAAAAAAAGAAGGAAAAAAAATAAAACAAGAACAAGTTAAAACACTAATAGTTATAATTTATGGCAACAGCTGTAAATTCCTGAATACAAGTGATTAAGGAGAGAGTTCTAGAAAACCTTGCACAGGGGTAATACAGCTAGCTTAAAACTTTCGTGGACAGTGCAAATGATGGGAGCCTAATCAAATTCTCATGATGTACCCCGGAACACAAACTGATAAACGGTTAGTTGAAACCGCAAGACAAAACTATTAATTGCAACCCCCAGTGACAAGAACAAATAACGGACGGGAACTATTTAACATAAAAAATAGTCTACTGCTTTCAAGCCTATCAACGAGTCCAGACACCAAGTAAAATGCGACTGCACTTAATAGAAACAAAGTTTGGGGAACAGTGCTGAACAGTTTGTAGTGTACTCGTGTTTAGGATAAATTTTAGTCTGCTTTGAGCAATGACGTCATACGAGGGGCATGGACGCTACACAGAGACAGTCTTTCAAAGCAGATGATTTAATCGTAAACAGAGGAATGTAGCACACAATAAAACATAGACCATAAATATACTATGATCTACGGAATGAAATTACAATCACAACTCACGCGGTTATTCACTGAACCACGAATTATATTAAGATGAAATGAACACAGCGGAAATAAGCCGCGCGGGATTAGCCGAGCGGTCTACTGCGCTGCAGTCGTGGACTGTGCGGCTGATCCCGGCGGAGGTGTTAGTCCTCCCTCGGGCATGGGTGTGTCTGTTCGTCCTTAGGATGATTTAGGTTAAGTAGTGTGTACGCTTAAGGACTGATGACCTTAGCGGTTAAGTCCCATAAGATTTCACACACATTTGAACATTTTTGAACGGAAATAAATAAGAACACTGCAAAAGAGAAGCATATATGTATGGCTCCAAGCACTATGGGACTTAGCATCTGTGGTCATCAGTCCCCTGGACCTAGAACTACTTAAAACTATCTAACCTAAGGACATCACACACATCCACCCCCGAGGCAGGATTCGAAACTGCGACCGCAACAGCAGCAACGTGGTTCTGTACTGAAGCACATAGAACCGCTCGGCCACATGGCCAGCCATACGTATATGAAACAGCTTACTGTCGTAATTTATGCGAGTAAGAGAAGCACTGAGAACCTTTAAATTCCATTCCAGTATAGCGCGTGGAGAAGTCTTAATATCATGAAATAGAGCTAATTTATAATAATAATCATTGAATCCATCGAAACTATGGCATGAAAGTGGCGGTATTGGGTAGGCAGAAACTAAAATGTAACGCAACAATCGGGAAATGAAATAAATTGTAGCGTGTTTGAACACTAGCATGAAATGCGGAATAACCGACACGGGCACCCTAACAATACCCGGTACACAAATATCGAAAATTCACGAGAAGGTAACTAAAATAGGAATCGGTACCTAGAATTGACCTACACACGTTAATTCTTGTTACCGATTGCAACATTAGTTACTTTATCGTAGCAGTTCAGAGAGCAAATGCAGGTTCCGAAATCCTGTTACATTTAAGTGAACACAAATGCTGCAAAAACGATCTAAATAATGAACCATGGAATTGTTGGAATCATAACACATTTGATCTGTACATAAGGTCAATTCTACACTCCTGGAAATTGAAATAAGAACACCGTGAATTCATTGCCCCAGGAAGGGGAAAATTTATTGACACATTCCTGGGGACAGATACATCACATGATCACACTGACAGAACCACAGGCACATAGACACAGGCAACAGAGCATGCACAATGTCGGCACTAGTACAGTGTATATCCACCTTTCGCAGCAATGCAGGCTGCTATTCTCCCATGGAGACGATCGTAGAGATGCTGGATGGAGTCCTGTGGAACGGCTTGCCATGCCATTTCCACCTGGCGCCTCAGTTGGACCAGCGTTCGTGCTGGACGTGCAGACCGCGTGAGACGACGCTTCATCCAGTCCCAAACATGCTCAATGGGGGACAGATCCGGAGATCTTGCTGGCCAGGGTAGTTGACTTACACCTTCTAGAGCACGTTGGGTGGCACGGGATACATGCGGACGTGCATTGTCCTGTTGGAACAGCAAGTTCCCTTGCCGGTCTAGGAATGGTAGAACGATGGGTTCGATGACGGTTTGGATGTACCGTGCACTATTCAGTGTCCCCTCGACGATCACCAGTGGTGTACGGCCAGTGTAGGAGATCGCTCCCCACACCATGATGCCGGGTGTTGGCCCTGTGTGCCTCGGTCGTATGCAGTCCTGATTGTGGCGCTCACCTGCACGGCGCCAAACACGCATACGACCATCATTGGCACCAAGGCAGAAGCGACTCTCATCGCTGAAGACGACACGTCTCCATTCGTCCCTCCATTCACGCCTGTCGCGACACCACTGGAGGCGGGCTGCACGATGTTGGGGCGTGAACGGAAGACGGCCTAACGGTGTGCGGGACCGTAGCCCAGCTTCATGGAGACGGTTGCGAATGGTCCTCGCCGATACCCCAGGAGCAACAGTGTCCCTAATTTGCTGGGAAGTGGCGGTGCGGTCCCCTACGGCACTGCGTAGGATCCTACGGTCTTGGCGTGCATCCGTGCGTCGCTGCGGTCCGGTCCCAGGTCGACGGGCACGTGCACCTTCCGCCGACCACTGGCGACAACATCGATGTACTGTGGAGACCTCACGCCCCACGTGTTGAGCAATTCGGCGGTACGTCCACCCGGCCTCCCGCATGCCCACTATACGCCCTCGCTCAAAGTCCGTCAACTGCACATACGGTTCACGCCCACGCTGTCACGGCATGCTACCAGTGTTACAGACTGCGATGGAGCTCCGTATGCCACGGCAAACTGGCTGACACTGACGGCGGCGGTGCACAAATGCTGCGCAGCTAGCGCCATTCGACGGCCAACACCGCGGTTCCTGGTGTGTCCGCTGTGCCGTGCGTGTGATCATTGCTTGTACAGCCCTCTCGCAGTGTCCGGAGCAAGTATGGTGGGTCTGACACACCGGTGTCAATGTGTTCTTTTTTCCATTTCCAGGAGTGTAGTTGCAGATTCCAACCATTCGATCGTTCATAATTTTGTACACGTCTGCGGTATGTATGTGAATTTGGTTTCCAACATTTTTTTTCTTTTTCGTGAAGAAATCCTGCCATAGAAATCCTATAACACTGCAGCGCACATACTTGTCGTAAAAATGGTCTAAGTAGTGAACCGTTGAATGGTTGGAATCGGTAACTAGAATTAAGGTGTGCAGCTTAACTCCAGTTACCAATTCCAATAATTGTAATTTTCGTTATTTATGTACAGGCTCTCCTTTTAGCATTTCTGTGTCGGTTTTTCATATTTCATGCTACTATTCTCTTCATGTTTCATGTATCTATTACTCTTTATTTCATTTTCCCGTTATTGTGTTACATTTTAGTTTCTCGCTGCCAAAAACCACCACATTTCTGCGATACTTCCGTTAGAGTCAATAATCATTATTAGAAACTAAAGGCCAGTTTACACGACGACACTGGCTTGCGCCACTCGTTGCGTGAAACGAGTTGCATGCAAATGGTTTCGTGTGTCTGCAGACACGTCCCCATCTGCGTACGCTGCAGTTTAGTCTTTTGTGAGTGCCGTATATTCTTGTCTAAAATAAAGTTTTCGCAGATGTATGAGTTATGACAGAGTTATTGGTTCTTTGCGTGAAATCGCTGCATAAGAAAAAATATAAAAAAATTCAGAAACGTGTTTGGGTTCGCCAGTGGATCAAGAAAAGACGTTAGCTCGGTTGCTCTGTGACATTGCTAAAATAAATTATAGTGGAAGTCCCAAGAAGTTATTTTAAGCACCTCCGAATGACACCAGTCGAGTTGCGCAAACCCGCTTGGCGCATGCGTCGCCTTGTAAACTAGGTTTAATGCTCTTTAACAATATTACGATATCGCCTTGCACTATACAGTAATAGATTTAAAGATTCTCAGTGATTTCCTCACCCACATAAATAATGGCAATTTTTTTCAGACATGTATACTTTTCTTTTTCTGATGTTATTTATTTTCGTTATCCTCAATTCTTTTCGATATAATTCGTGGCTAAGTAATTAATCACGTGGACTGTGTAATTTCATTGTTTATTACTTTTATTTGTTTATGAAGATAATCAGTTGTTTTCAAAGATCGCCTCTATTTTGCCTTACGTAAGACATCATTGCTCAAAGCTAACAGATGGAATCGGAGACTAGAATTGACCACGTATTTTAAACTTAATCCGCAGCACCAGCTTACTGCAACAGACAACGTTCTGAAACGTGCTCACTGAATATAATTCTTTCGGTTGAACAACTGCCTTCCCAAATAGCCACTGGTACACCGTTCTTCCTCTGGACACCTACCACGACCCAGCTATGTCTGTCTCCCCACTTCGCCACTCCCACGTACGCGTTCACGGGCTGCCGGTGCCGACCACATGGATTCAGCCACGTCCTCACGTGAAGGCGCCCTCTCAACTTGGCCGTCAGGAGTGGAGAGGGCGCTCCAGTTGACAGTCGCAACTTTGCCTCTAGAGTGCCAGACCAAGACTGCGAGCCCGGTACGCCTGTGAAAGGCTCGCAACTCGAAGCGCACATCCTGGGTGGTGCCACGCGCTAAGCCCTTGTTTAGTAGCGTTCAAAGATTTTAACCATGCGTATTTTCGATAGGCTCCGACACGGCTCATGCGTTTCACAGTCACAGAAGTCATTTTCAAAATATGTGTTACTTGTCAATTGAAGGTACTGTTACTGCGGGATTTGAGAACGAGGACAAATTTTTTTTAAAGATACAACACTGAAGATAGACCTCACACTTCACATCTTTACTGGACTATTAAACTATCGACAAGTGCTAACAGTTTCTAAACCTAACTCTTTCTAACTACAATTAGAACAGGTTTGTGGAATTGAGGTATGAGTTGTAGGATAGAGAATACATGAGACCTTGGTTTGCAAGGGAGATGACAGAAAATATATCAAGTTCCTGGTCAGAATTTGTGAGTAGTCCAACGTCGTACCAAAAGAGTTCGGGAATGATTTTTAGTCCTTGTCGATGGCCTTATACAGGCTACAATTACACACAGAAAAAAATGAAACATGAGACAACCAACCTACCAGAGCAAGCAGTGCGTTCGCGTGCAATGACTGATGTAAGCCAAAAGCACTGTCCTGTGCACCAAAATAAACTAACCTGAATATACTCCTATTGCTTTTGAAGTTAATCCAAGACTAATAAGCAGTTCACCACAACAAAGTGCAGTCACTGATAACTCTACTAACATACATTGTTCAATATATTCCTAAGTTCCAGAACATTACACTGGACTTTGAGCCTCGGTCTACTCACCTATTCAAAACTAGTCACGTGGCTATTACTGTAGACACGATAGCTTTCTAAGTTCTGGGCCATCATTAGAATACTCATAAATTTTTTTAAATACATTTTTAAATGTATGTTTTAAGCGCATAGGATATGCAATAGCAACTTATTTGTATCCTGCTACCTCATTGTTAAATTTTGTGCACAGTTAAAAATGATGTTTTGGTTAAATATTACGTGCTACAAATCGGAACTGCAGGAACGTAGTCAAGTATATGTCCTTATTCGTCATGTCTCTGAGGAACCATTCTACGCAAACAGCATTCTTAGAATATTATTCTGTCTTGGGTAATACGACAAATCGTTCACGCAGATGGTAATTTTTCGTGTGTCTGTCGGTTTGGAACAGTGTTTATTATCACTAAATAATTACTGGTAAGAATATTTATACCTACTAAGCAATTAAAGAAATAGTCATTGTAAGAGTATCATCATGATTTTTTCACCCTTTGTGGCGTATGCATCTGTAGCGCGTCTGTTGCTGATGTTACTGTTGTCATAAATAATTTTACACATAAATGTTAATAACTATAATAGTATTTGCTGTATAAATATGGTTATAATTTTATTGAACTAGTCTCTTTATTGCGGTTTCAACGGTATCTTAAAATGTTTCTACCTTGTCTGGAAATGATGTTAGTATTTGGGGTGAATATTTGAAACTTTAATTTGAACACATAAACTCATCATACCGTTTAGCCCTCATGGCCTCCTGGTCACACAGTTTAGCTTGGCCATTGCAGGATTTCGAGGAGTCCTCCGCCGATTAGCTTGCTGGATACCTACCCCACTCTCGGTTGGCTCACTACGGTAACTTAGACCGCTGGACAGCTCCTACTTAGCAGCCTGACTCGGCCGGTACATTGAAACCTCCTGCCGGCATTCCCCTCAACTATCATCCTCTTCTTTGATTACTTTATGCATAATGCGGGTAGGCTGCTCATAATGTTACAGGTTGGGGCCTGTTGGCAGTAACAGTTACATTGTTTTCCAATCCAAGGATTTATTTTAAAACAACATTAAAGCTGTTATTTCAAAATTTCTTCGGATTGAGATACATGTCTTTTTAAGGACTTTACTTACAAGTGAATTATTTAGGACTTTAAAAACTGATGCGGGGATTTCTTAAAATTTTTCTGAGACAGACGTGATTATTATTTCGTAATACACTGAAGAGCCAAAGAGACTTACACACCAGCCTAATATCATGAAGGCTCCCGCGAGCACGCAGAAGTGCCGCAACACGACGTGGCGTGGACTCGACTGATGTCTGAATTAATGTCGGAGGGAACTGATACCGTGAAACCTGCCGGGCTGTCCATAAATCCGTAAGAGTACGCGGGGTGGAGATCTCTTCTGAACAGCTCGTTGCAAGATATCCCAAATGTCTGGGGAGTTTGCTGGACAATGGAAGTGTTTGAACTCAGCAGAGTGTAGCTAGAGCGGCTCTGTAGCAATTCCGGTCATGTGCGGTGTCGTATTGTCCTCCTGGAATTGCCACAGTCCGTCGGAATGCACAATTGACATGAATGGATGCAGGTGATCAGGCAGGACGCTTATGTAAGTCGTATGTAGACGTATCAGGGATCTCATATCACTCCAACTGCACATGCCTCACACCATTACAGAACTTCGACCAACTTGAAAAGTCCCCTGCTGACATGGAGGGTCCATGGATTCATGAGCTTGTCTCCATACCTGTAAACGTCCATCCGCTCGATACAATTCGGAAACGAAACTCTTCCCACCAGGCCGCTTGTTTCCAGTCATCAACAGTCCAATGTCGGTGTTGACAGGCCCAGGCGAGGCGTAAAGCTTTGTGTCGAGCTGCCATCAAGGGTACACGAGTGGGAAAAATTGGAAATTTGTGGTAAAGTCTTGTGGGACCAAACTGCTGAGGTCATCGGTCCCTAAAATTACACACTACTTAATCTAACTCAAACTAACTTACGCTAAGGACGACACACACACCCATGCCTGAGGGAGGACTCGAACCTCCCAAGGGGGAAGCCGTGCGGACCGTGAGGAGACGCCTGAGACCGCTCGGCTACCGGGCGCACCTACAAGAGTGGGCCTTCGGCTCCGAAAGCCCATATCGATGACGTTTCGTTCAATGGTTCGCACGCTGACACTTGTTTATGGCCCAGCATTGAAGTGTGCAGCAATTTGCGGAAGGGTTGCACATCTGTTACGTTGAACGATTCTCTTCAGTTGTCATTGGACGCGTTCTTGAAGGAACTTTTTCCGACCGCAGCGATGTCGGAGATTTGGTGTCTTACAGGATTCCTGATATTCAAGGTGTACTTGTGAAATGGTCGTACGAGAAAATCCCCACTTCATCGCTCCTTCGGAGATGCTGTGTCCCATCTTTTGTGCGCCGACTGTAACACCACGATCAAACTAATTTAAAACTTGATAACCTGCCATTGTAACAACAGTACCCGATCTAACAACTGCACTAGACACTTATCTTATATACGCGTTGCCGACCGCAGCACCGTATTCTGTTTATATATTCCTGTATTTGAATACGCATAGCTATACCAGTTTCTTTGGCGGCTGCTCATTACCTTGATGAAAATGTTGACCATAAGCATGGAATATAGGCTCGAAAGTAATTTTTATCTCTAGATTTGGAACAGCTGTATCTATAAACGATTAGGAAAAGTGATCTATGTATCCTGTGAGGGATTGTTTGGTTGAAGATCGATAACTAATATCAGCAAAGTTATATTGCCATCTTCAAATAATCGGATACGAGAATTATAAAGCCGTTACGTGTAGCACACTGCCATCTGTCCACTGTAAACATGGAGTTAAGCTCACAGAGAAGCCTCTCCCTAACTACACAAGAATAAAATCCATAACAGTCTCATCAAGGCACAGAGGTCTCCGATGTATCTGACACTTTCGTGCCTTACGGATACAGTTATGTCTTTCATTTTAGTGTACCCAGTGTAGCATGGAAGCGTTTTTACTGTGAGTGTATCTCCATGTTTTCGTTGCCCTGGTGTCAATGTGCTACACGTAGGGGTTCATAAATCATGTATCCGATTATCTGAAATTGGCAATATAACTTCGCTGAGACTGGTTATCGGGATATGAATGAATTGCGATCTCGGGAGTAGCACTTACATTTTGGGAGCTTTTTTACACTGACTGATATAGACGTCGCTCTCCTGCAAATGTCTGGGAATTATATTTTTGTACAATGTCATGCCGAAGAAAATTTTTAAAAATTAAATAGGTAGACCGAATAAGTCATCGAGAGACACCGAATTTAGACTGCAGCCTTACGAGTGATTTGGTAATTTTCTGCCTTGCAAGGACCTTGGTAAAGCAAATTACAGAGATCCATGTACCGGGTGATCAATAAGTCAGTATAAATTTGAAAACTTAATAAACCACGGAATAATGTAAATAGAGTGGTAAAAATTGACATACATGCTTGGAATGACACGGGGTTTTGTTAGAACAAAACAAAAAAAACACCCCATATTGCTAGACGCGTGAAAGATCTCTTGCGCGCCTCGTTTGGTGATGATAGTGTGCTCAGCCGCCACTTTCGTCAAGCTTGGCCTCCCAGGTCACCAGACCTCAGTCCGTGTGATTATTGGCTTTGGGGTTACCTGAAGTCGCATGTGTATCGTGATAGACCGACATCTCTTGGAATGCTGAAAGACAATATCCGACGCCAATGCCTCACCAGAACTCCGGACATGCTTTACAGTGCTGTTGACAACATTATTCCTCGACTACAGCTATTGGTGAGGAATGATGGTGGACATATTAAGCATTTTCTGTAAAGAACATCATCTTTGCTTTGTCTTACTTTGTTATGCTAATTATTGCTTTTCTGATCAGATGAAGCGCCATCTGTCGGACATTTTGAACGTTTCTATGTTTTTGGTTCTAATAGAACCCCATGTCATTCCAAGCATGTGTTTCAATTTGTACCTCTCTATCTACGTTATTCCGTGATTTATTCAGTTTTCAAATTTATACTGACTTTTTGATCACCCGCTAGATGACGTAAAAGACTGAAGCTACCACGCATAGACCCAGAAGAAGGCCGCGGCAACCGTGGCCGAAACGTTGGTTTTTCTCCAGCACCAGTAGCTTTTACATTATGACGCGGTGCCATACCCAGAAAACTTTTATGTCGACTGACTCTGGCCGCGGAGCCT